>NC_048300.1:13412468-13712094 GCF_013100865.1 Trachemys scripta elegans
TTTTTTTTTTTTTTTTTTTTTTTTTTTCCTCTGCTGTTTCTGTTTACCTTGAGGTATAATCTGATTTGCTTTGTTAAATTTTAATTTTATGAAGCATTGCATCCCTTTGCCGTGCCCAAAATTAAACTTCAAGGTAGAGGTATATATATTTTTTTTTTTTACAGATTAAAAGTGTGAACTGCATATATTATCTCTGAATGATGCTCAAGCGAATGTGTAAGTATAGAAATGTTGACTGGCTGAACTACACCTCCCCATATAAACAGCTTGTTAATGTGCAATCAGTCATTGAAGTTTCCTTGAACTTGATGCTTAATGAACAGGTGGGGGAGAGGCTGAATTCTAATCCTGAATGGATCTGACAGCCTATCAGGCAATTTCACTGATTGCTAATCCATTTCATTTGGTGTTTTAATTTATCACATAGCACTTTCATCTTGTAGCGTTTGAGGAGGAAATTAATTCAGAAGCATGCCCTATAACAGTGAGCTGAGCCGGCCCGCCTGACTATTCTTAGAGTATTTAAGAGTGAGTGATTTTGAATCTGCAAAATGTGATCTTCTAAAATAAGGTGACATTTATGCACATACCACTTTCTCTATAAATATTTTGCTGAATTTGCATTTAGATGGTAAAAGTATCAATAGGATAAATATTAAAACAGACAGTTTCTGTATTCTAACAACACAAGCCATATAGAATAGCTGACGAGCAATGGATTTAATTTAGCGTCTTGGATAAGATTTCTTAAGCTACAAACTAACAACTAACTTGATATTGATACAAAAAAGTAATCACCTTTTTAGTATCAGAAGTGGAAACAACAGAACATAAGAAATAATACTAAATTGCTTGTAGGGTTTTCCCCTCTAGAGTACTTTCATATATTTAGATGGATTGCAGGCAGTTACTTAACTGAGGCTTTCCTTACATTGCATGTCTTGTAGTGGTGTAGCCTACAGCGGTTTGTAACATTCTCGGTAAAATGCTGATGCTACTGAAGTCAGTGACAGAATTATCATGAATTTAAGTAGGGCTGGGATTTCACTCCTAATGTAAATGAGCTGCACTGGTGTAAAAAGTGACTTACACCAGTGGGGCTTACTGTATTTTGAAATTTGTGTAGCTGCACTGGTGTGCAGGAAAACCCATACAAGCCCAAATAAATTAGTCAATTTGAAAAGACCATTTCAGTGTAAACAGTTGAGAGATATTGCTGTTCCCCATCATCATAGTATGTGTGAATAAGTTAAGGTATTTTGTAGAAAATAGTAAAAACATTGCTGATGGGTGGTGGACCTGGTTTAAAACAATTCAGAGGACAGACGCAAGTTTTGTTTTGTCTGACCTGATCTATAGTGTGAAGAGATTAAATTGCATGTCAATTTAAGAAAAGTGAATGAATAGTTTAAAATGACAAGAACAGAAGCATGCAACAGGAAAAAACATCATACAGAGACTTGATAGAGCATCATCTTAGCTGGTATCTTTGCCAGAAAGTAATTGCTCTGAGAATGTGACAAGGGATAAAGTGTGGGAGATTAGTGTCACCAAGGAATGTACTGCAACAATTCATAATATTGAAAATATAACTGGTAGCAAGTAATTTAGAAATAAGAAATCAGAGGAGAGGATCAGCAAGATTAGTGTAACTACAGACACACAAGGTGAGATACAAGTTTAATTCTCAAAGCTTACAGCTCCTTGAAAAAAGATGATGTACATTACGGTCCGTGAGAAATGAACTTTGCATAGAAAAATAAAGACAGCTTATTGATTGAACAGTTATCAGTAAAGTCTCAATTTTTTTTGCTGGTGACAACATTGTGAACAATATTCTGAGGTAAGCAGAACTGGATTGCACTCTAAATGGGAGAGACTAAATTAGCACTAGGTGGGATCCTGCCTCTTCTCTACCAATCCCCACTGTTGCCTTTTGTATGAGACCACAGCACAACTTCAATATAGTGAAGGCATTTAGCTTAAACAGCAAATAAAGAATTCTACTCTATATTGCAATAGGTTTCTCATGAAATCTCTTAAAAATAAGTTCATTAACTTGGCAATAAAATTGACTGTATATTGAGATTTAAATTGTAAAATGAAGAAATGTTCCACATGCTAATGATTTTTAACAGTTTGGATTGATAACTCCAGATCAAACTTTTCCTTCCTTTCTTTTGGTCTATGCTGTGAATCGTGAGTAATATCTCCATCTGTTTGTATTCTAGCTAATGTGACTGAGCATGACATCCTAATTACTCTTATCAGAGCTTTTTTACTCTTTGTTTTCTTACTAAACTTTTGTATCTAGATCTTGTGGCACTGAATTCCACATTAGTTATGCAGTCTGTAAGACTTTATGAGGTCACTGTCGAGTCTGGTCTCACTGATCTGGTCATTGCAGAACAACATTATACAGATATCTGTGCTGACATATGTGAAACTCTCCTCCTGGACAACAGCATGCATGTAATGTTGAGCTCCCTTTTACACATAGTCCATAAAGAAGTGAAATTGTGACTAGTTCGTTCAAAGTTGAGAAATCAATTTGGATTTAAAAAGCAAGAAAACTCATTTTCCACGAAGTGGGCTGTAGTCCACGAAAGCTTATGCTCAAATAAATTTGTTAGTCTCCAAGGTGCCACAAGTACTCCTGTTCTTTCTGCGGATACAGACTAACACAGCTGCTACTCTGAAACGTGTCATTTTCCATCTTGCAATCCTTCTCCGACCCCATTGCTTTGACCATGTCCATCCATTTTGCATCTCTCCACTGGCTCCCTGTTTTCTATTGCATTAAACATAAGCGACTTTTCACTTGGAATGCCCTTCACAACCTACCTGTTTGTCACAGTTCAGGGGAATTACACCTATGTTCCCCCTTTGTGGTCCATCAAGGACACTCATTTTAGGCTCCCAGCTTCTTAGCTGCCGGTTCTCTTGGTCAGAGACCCATATCTCTCTCCCCTCCTCACCAGGCTTTTTAAAAGCTGCACAGTTCCCTTCCCTACTTTGTGATATTCCCCAGCAAGCCAGACTGCTTAAACAGGCCAGCATCTGAGTGTAGCTTTCTCTTGGAAGGCAGTGAACAGCTGTAATTGCCAGCAGTTGTAAGTTACCACCTAGCCCTTGATAAGCAAGTACATTTATTCTTAAGGTGAAAGCATTAAAGAAAACAACATATGAAAAACAATAATGGTTCATAAATGCATCTGAAAAGATTACCAGAGATCACCCATCAGTCTTTGGGGGCCTCAGTAGGCCAAAGTCCTTCCAATCCTTGCCAAGAAGGATTGGGACCCTTCTTGGGCAGAGGGTCCTGTCCATTTGCTGAAAAAAGAAGGTCCTGAGTCAGTTTAATCTGAGGCTATTTATCCATAAGTCTTTTCTTTGTCTATTGGTCTCTGAAGAATCCTGTTTGAAGTAGTTATATGTGAGCCTGTCAAGGTGGTGGTACTGCTCTGGAGGTGTTACAATCTGAGTTAATTTGCCTAATCACCTCCCACTGTTCTTAATTCCTGGAGGAGTTGTGGTCAACTTCCTCCATGGAATTACTGGCTCCCTCTTCTCCATCACATTAAACATAAGCAACTTGTCTTTACTTTCAAGATGTTGACTCCTGCCTCCAATTTGGCCTGTGATGCCAGCCTCCAGCATCCATTTGTTATGTTTTCAAACAAGCACCTTTGCACTTTCTTTCATGCTGCCCCTGGCACATCATCCTCAAGGCTACCTCATTATCTTCCTTCAAATCCCTTCTTAAAACTCTCCTTTGCTGCAATGCCTACTGGAACTTTGACAATGGCATACTGAGACATTGCTTACCATGCTGACCAGTATTGTCTCAGTTTCCTTGTAGTCCCCTGTCGCTGTATTCATCTGTCATTTCTTGTCTTCTACTTAGATAGTCCCTGTCCTCAAAAGCATACTGTCTTTTTGTTCTGTTTTTTTACAGGGCTTAGCACAGTGGGGTCATGGTCCAGGACTAGGACTCCTAGGTGCTACCGTAATAAAAATAATTATAGTAGTGCTAGTAATTAATGAGTAACTGGATAAAAAATCTATTGGAATAAAGAGGAGAGCTGAAAAAAAGGCAATATCTGAAATGATTTTTAAGTTGTGAGCTCTTGAGGCCTGCCAGGATTGTAAGTGAATGCAGTATAGTGTAGGAAAGCTGCTGCCCTTTGTTTTTGATCTCCTCCTCCTCCTCCATCTCCCATTACAAAAAAAAAACAAAAAAGAAACAACAAACAGAAAACAACAACAACAAAAAACCTGGTATTTTCTCCCTTTAGATTTACTGAGCCCTGATTGTAGCTCAGTTTGAACATGGAAACAGGAACTGTGGATGACAGCATGAGCATGGGTCTCAAACAGCTGCTCAGACTTAACTAGAAATACAAGTTTCTAGTGATGTAGCACATTTGTATTTAACACTGGCAGGCTAGGAGATGACACATCACATCAACTTGCCTTTGGGATTCCCAGCTTTCCAGTGGTATCCATCAGTCAATTTATCCCTGGGTGGTTTGTGAGTGATTGGACCTGAAAATGATTACTGATGCATCAGAGTAGCAGTGGTTTTTTGGCACTGCTGCAGGACTTAACGGAGCAGTTGGCAGACCTAAGACAGTCTAATTATTTGTCCTATATGCTATAATACACATTGGATTCTTTCTTTCCATTTCTATCTGCTTTTTATTAAAAAGTAACATATTATTCTAGGATTGAAAACATACTCTCCACAGAGGTAAGTAGGCCCAAAGCTGACAGGATACGCATGATTTTGTGTGTTTCTATTTTTTTCTCGTCTTGCTACTTGCACTATATTTGTACAAACCATGGTAAGGATTAAATTACCTTTAAAAAGTTTCTAAATATATATTGACTGGGTATTGAATCCTTGCATGAGATTGGGGAAAGGGAAATGTGGCAGGGCAGGAATATACTAAGGGATGCAGTGAGCTAGGAGGAGTATAAACTGGCAGTAGAACTGTATGTCTCACAATTTATCTTGGAATTGGGGGCTTCAGGGGGATACAGGAAGAGAAATTGGATAGAAAGGAAGTGTTGTTAAAAATGTTGATGTGTCTTGCTGTCCAGGCTGCTAAGCAGTTACAGCTGCTCGGTGCTTCTGTTCTTGGAGCTCTGGCATTATCAGCATGAGCAGAGAGTGCAACCTGTTAATTCGGCAGACCTCGCTGCTACTCAGAAAGAAAGACCACAGGCGTGGTTTGGTGGGAAGGCACTTGGCTAGGTTTACTGCCCTCAAGGTACAGTACTAGCATCCCGTAGGACCTACGGGTACACTAACACATGAGTACCCCGTAGCAAGGGGTGTCTCAGTCAGCAACGGGAATGTCTGCTATCCCCTCAGCCACACAAAGAGTTAAGGCAAGGTACTCCAATATTTATAGACTGAGGCAAACAACTTACATATCACCTTACATGTTTCATGATACCTGTTTGTTACCTCCCCTTGTTCCTTGCTTCTGATGTCTCGGATGAAACATCCCTATTCATTATTTTGTCCAATCATTTTATCTTGTGTTAGGTTGGGGTGTACCTGTGCTAGCCTCTTGGAATGTATTTGTGAATATATAATGCCGTACTTCTTAAGAGCGCCTATGTTTTAGCAATGCTAGTAGCAACTTTGACAAGTTCATGTACCAGAGACAGAACTTGTAAGCATCTGCTTTAATACATGGCCTGACTTTGGTTCATAGCCTCTGGTTCAGATCTTGCCTTATACCAGGCCCAGTGCTCCAGGCTCTTTCCTTCTAATACAGGAAGCAGGAGACTGGCAGGCAGGGCCAGCTCCAGGGTTTTGGCCACCCCAAGCAGGCAAAAAACAAAAAACAAACAAAAAAAGCCGCGATTGCAATCTGCGGCGGCAATTCGGCGGAAGGTCCTTCGCTCCGAGTGGGAGTGAGGTACCGTCCGCCGAGTTGCCGCCTAATAGCTGGACCTGCCGCCCCTCTCCGGAGTGGCCGCCCCAAGCACCTGCTTGCCAAGCTGGTGCCTGGAGCCGGCCCTGCTAGCAGGGCAGGCAAAGGTGGGCTCTGTGCGAAGGTGATGTGGAGGGTGGGCAGGGAACTAGAGGAACAGGGGAAGGTAGAGATTATTTCTTGTGTTAAACCTTAAATGCTCAAAAAATACTTGGTTGAAAACCTTATTCTCTTTGACTTCCATCCATTACCATTTATGGACTTCCGTCCACCCCACTGAGGTCCTTTCTTTTCTCCCCCACTCCTCAAAGTAGACTTGATAAAGCTTGTTTATGGTGAGCTCTTCTTTGAGTCTTACCTATCAGAGGAACTAGACTTAAACTTTTGGTGCTCATTCAGAAAAGTGGGAGTCTTGCAAACAGAAATTGTAATAGAGTTAAGGTTAAAGTTATGTTTCACTGGGGTTCAGCTAACATCCAAAAAAGATGTTGCTTTAGTTAAATTACAATGACAAGTAACTAGAAGATTATAAAATCCCAGTTCCTATTCTGTTATCATTGCTAGTAATCTCCAATTCGTAAATATTTTTGCAAAGTTTTCTCAAATGCTAGTCACTTACAAATATATCTTCAGGTTCATATGCCATAAAAGTGATTACAGAAAGGCTTAGGAGGATTAGATTTTTATTAGTAAATATTGGTAAACATCAATTTCACAGTATACACACTAATGAATGAAAAAATGTCAATAATCAAAATTTATAGATAGGCAAAGAAAGAAGAATGTTTCTTGAACGTCTTAGAATCAAAATCCAGTGATTTCAACTTTGGAATTGGGCTTGTTGCAAAAGGACTAGCGAATGAATAGTAAAAACAGGTGTGATTTGATGATTTAAGGATATTTACTTTGTATATTTTGACATATGATGACATGTTGTTTGAATGGATTATAAAGTTTGAATCTCAACATCTACTGTCATCAAATAATTGTCTAAGTCCCCCATAATTTCCAACAAATGTGAAATTTAAATGTATGATTTTGTACAACTGAAAACTTTAAATGGATAATCTTAAAAAACGTTTAAAAATAAACATCTATATTATCAATTGAAATTTTTTTAAAAAAAAACTGCATAAAAATTGATTTTTTTGCCAAGCCTAATCAAGCCTATTCACCTAATTGAACTGATGTCTCATTTCCTTCCCACATCGAAGGATTTTTCAGACATTTGGCATATCCTGGAAAATTTGAGTGCTTAACTTTCTCATCTTGCTGAATTTAGTGCCTTGAGAAACATTAATTCATGGGGCCAAATAGCTCAGTAGCTACTGCAATAGTATTGTACTCTTGTAAATATGGATTTTCATAAAGGAGTGAGCAATAGAATATTGTGGAACAGTCTCACAAGGGAAGCGGTGGATGCTACTGTAACACTGACAGATCCTGGTCGTCGGTGGGCGGGATCGAACCTGGAGTCTCTGGAGCTTTGTGCATGAGCCTCTAACACATGAGCTAAAAGCCAACTGGCTCTTAGCTAAGACTGTAGAGCAGACTCATTTTATCTCTCTCTCTTTTTCTTTCTCACTAGGTGGTTTTGGTGCCACTAGATGGGACAGAACACCAGACCCAGGAGGTGTGTGGGTTATACTACATCCCTATAGCCATGTCAAATTAAGATGGATGAAAATCTAAAGAATATATCCTAGATATATACTACAATGAATGCAGTGGTCTTTCCTTTCTGAGCCTTGGGCTTAATTCACTTTGAATTTAGGTTTACCATTAATTTAAAATAAAATAACTAAAATAAACAAGAAGGAAAAAGGGATTGTATACATTTATCAATATGAGAAACTAAATTAGAGAAGGTAACTTGAGTTATATTCATCATGTAGTACTACTTATATAAAACATCATGATGTCTTAAGTTCAGCTGTGGAGGCAGATCAAGCAATTATCTGTAGAAAGGTATAAGTATATCTCTCAGGGCTTGTCTACACACAGCTTTTTTTGCACTTCTAACTACCGGTATATTAGTTTAGTAACAAGTGTAGACAAGTAGCATGTATATTGTATAAACTTTGTGTTCTCCTGGCTGTGTTTCAGGTGAGTCTCACCATGGTAGCTTCATTCTTGTAAGTGTAGTGTTGTTCTTTCTGATTCTGAGGTTTTCCTTTTGACTTTCATATGGTGGCTACCAGGTTGATTCAGTATTGCATTGATAGAATGTCTCGATTCAGACAAGTGGAGTAAGAACACTTTATGGCACAGCTCAGTACATTGATGGTTGTCTGGAGAGTACAATTTATTTTATTTTTTCAAACCTTGATTTTAAAAAACTGAACTTGCTCATCATTAACCTAAAATCTGGAATCAACTCTCAAATGCTGGAAACAATTAACTGGAAGCAGAGTCCACTTCTCCTGTATTTTATAGCTGTCAATGTCAACAGCAGGATTATAGAAGGGGATCTTGGAGTAGCTGTTGATAGTTCCCAGTCAACTTCAAAGAGAATACCATAAAATTGTTCATTCAGTAAAGATTGAATGCACACAGAAAGCATTGTAAATAGTATTTGGAATATTGTGAATAACTTTTAAACAAAAGCTAGGTTGTAAATCTACTGGTGTTCTAACACAGACTTCCCTACTTGGTTGCTCTTACTTATATTTATGCTTCTATACTCTAGCACTCATGTCTAAACACATTTCCCTTCTTCCAGAGACAATTTCTCAGTTTCTATAATGTGTTTGTAATATTTTAGATTCTTTAGAGCTTGAGAAGAATGGCAGCATCTCACTTTGCTCCCAAACAGTTCAGAATCTTGCAAGCAGTCAGGGAATTTCCAAAGCTAGCAGCTTTCCAGCCATTAGATGAATACTTGACTGGTCCTCAGTTGCTGGTGAAACAAAACTGTGTAATGGTACAGGCATTGGAATCAGCGCATAAAATATCTATTCCCGATACTTATAAGGCGTTCTCTCTGTAAGGCACTATCTTCTCCCCATAACCCCATCTGAGACAAGTAAGGATATACAAACCCTTACCTTGCTTGATGCTGTTCTCTCTTTAACTGAGGCTGAATCCCAATTTATAGCAGTCATCTAATCCTTAATGTAAGTTCCATAGGCTCTGTAGCCAGTAGAGAGGTGATAATGGCTCCCCTTACAACACTCCTTCTAGGCCAATAAAACAAACCAGGGAGGACAAAACGTTATCCTGATAGCGGCCTTCCTTGGTAAATAATGCTGAAATAGCACTCATCTATATCCAAAGTGGTACAGGCATTAGGAGCTGGCCCTTGCAGCAGACATACTTCTGGATCCTGGTCAATCAACCTGGTCCTGTGGCTGGCTCTACAAAAGCAATTTTCCCTCTCTTGGTATTGACACCTCCTCATCAGTTACTGAGAGTGGACCACATCCACCCTGACTGAACTGGCCTTGTTAACACTGGTTCTCCACTTGTAGGGTAACTCCCTTCTCTTTATGTGTCAGTATATTTATGCCTGCATCTGTAATTTTCACTCCATGCATCTGAAGAAGTGGGTTTTTTACCCACGAAAGCTTATGCCCAAATAAATCTGTTAGTCTTTAAAGTGCTTCCGGATTCCTCATTGTTTTAGTAATGTCAGTTGCCTTATTACAAAGTACATTTTTGCTTCTCTTCTATATTAAAACTACTGTTTTTGAAAGTTATACTTTAAACTAAAGCGTAAATCCTATTAAAGTAACTTCACACATTATGATTGGTCATTCAAAATGTTCTTGTACAACCACATCCTAGTTTTCTTATCTACCATCTCTTAGAATACCTCCTGTTGTCCTGAGGTAATCATGGTACTCCTGTTTATTTGAAAGATGCCTTATACCTAATATTAATAGACATATAAACTATTAATAATTTTCTCCGCCCTCCAAAAGTTTGTGCCTATTGGAAATGTCAGAAGTGGTAAACACGCACACAATGTCTCAAACACATGACAAAAAAAGGTGTGTCTTGAGTATGTGATCTGAACTCAGTTTTGTGTGTGAACTGATTGTCTTTCAAGTTCTGATGAAAATATTTCTTAAATAGTTTATAGACTTTTTTAGTCCAAGTATCCTTTACTTTATAGCTGTACCATTATGACTATAGGACTGGAAGGGACCTCAAGAGGTCATCTAGTCCAGTCCCCTGCACTCATGGCAGCACTAGGTATTATCTAGACCATTCCTGACAGGTGTTTTTCTAACCTGCTCTTAAAAATCTCCCATGATGGAGATTCCACAACCACAATTTATTTCAGTGCTTAACCACCCTGACAGTTAGGAAGTTTTTCCTGATGTCCAACCTAAACCCCCCTTCCTGCAATTTAAGCCCATTGCTTCTTGTCCTATCCTCAGAGGTTAAGAATACAATTTTTCTCCCTCCTCCTTGTAACAGCCATTTATGTACTTGAAAACTGTTATGTCCCCTCTCAGTCTTCTCAAATATGTTGTTGTAGCGAGTGTGAAATATACCTTTGTTTGTCTTGAAGGAAGCACAATGCAAAGCTTTAAACTATAACAAAAAGTGACCAGTTCTTACTCTTGACAAGTCAAAGATGGAGACTAAAAAAGAATAATTGGAATTAATTGTTTTAGTACTAAAAGAACAGGAGTACTTGAGGCACCTTAGTACTATAGTGACTCAAGCATGACTCTCCTACATGTGCGAGAAAAAATCATTGTCACTCAATAGACCAAGGACAAGAGCTTTCTCTATAAGGAAACAATCAGTAACCTTGAGGAAGAAAAACAGCTGCTGAAGAATTAACAGTTGCAACAATTCTACCTTCCCCTCTGCCTCTTTTTCCTTCAGTTTCATGTTTGGCAAGTGTACTTTTGAGAGACTGATGTGTCCGTGATAGCAGGATCGCCATCATGAGGCTGCCCCAATTGTCCTCTGCCGCCTTTGTTCAGAAGTGATTAGTTATTGATAGTACAGTGTTTTTTTTTTTTTTTTAAATCTTGTACAACACCCCAAAGTTTAACAGACAACCTCCTGGATCATGCTATGCAGTTTTATAAGTGTTTGGGCCAGCTTTGCTTTTAATTTACACTTGAAAATATTGACTATTTGGAAAACTCAGTCAGTATGTTAACAATTTTTAAATAAATTGAAGTATATGGTAAAAATTGTCATATTCAAATAACCATTTTGAGCTCCAACAATTAAGTACTATTTATAGGGCTGAGATTACCAATGTGCTGTAATAGTGTGCTATCTTGACTACTTATGTAGGAAAGATTAAAATTAGTCTCTGAAACTACAAAGAGTAACGCAAGTGCTTAAATTTATACACACGAATAGTCCCATTTACTTCAATAGGACTATTTAACATGTATAGTTAGTTACCTGCATAAGTTTTTGCAGAACAGGTGTGTTAAATGGCCATATTCACTTCTGAATTGTGGGGTTCTGAAAGTGGTTTTTCAGCAGACTGTTTCTGTATTTCTAATGTAAATAAGTATACACTAATTTTTGTTTTTCTGCTGTTTAAAATATTTCTGTAATCATTGTAGTTAAAACTATAATAATCAGTGTGCTGCCTGTACAGAGAGGCAATGAAGTATACCCACATCTAGGCTTTACTAACCAATATCCATCAATTTGCATGTTTTCAACAAGCTATCTGTATGAATAATAGTACAATGATCCATTGTCCTTTGATAAATAGTGATCGTAGTAGTCATGCATTTGATGTCCTGAAGATTGTGACACCCAGAAATAATTGTAAAGAATTTATTTCTGCTTTAGACACTAACATTTGCTTCTGTGGAGTGTTATAATTCCCATTTATTGTTGTACACGCTGACACATTACAAAATGGTGATCACTCTACACTGGTGTTCAGAAATAAATGGTTCTGGGGTTTTTTAAAAAATAATTTTAAAGCAAAACTAGCTAACAATAAAGAGAGAAGTAGTCCATGCATCGACGGATGGAGAAGGTGAAGGTGAAGGAAAACAGATCTGGACTTTGTGGAAGACTTGAAATATATTCATTTTCGATCCTAAGGATTTTTTTTTTTAGTTCACTTTGTCTTGAAACTATGAACATGAGTTTGCAACAACTTGTTTCCATTTTTTAAAATGTTTGACATTGTCAAACTGTCTTGGCTACAAATTTGTTTTTCAAGAAGGGAGGATTTTTTGAAACCTAGTACTGATGATTTATAGAGTACTCAAAGGAGTGATAGGCACTGTTCAAGACAGTCATGGTCCATGCCACAAAAAACTCAAGTCTTTGTATAGCTGTTACCTGATCAGTTAAGAGACAAACAGAAACATAGGGACTGGGGAAAGAGGAGACAAGTATATCAGAGGTAAGCTTAATGCTCTTCTGTGTAAGCACATATCTCAAACGTACTGTGTTTTGTTTTTTAAACTGAAGTGATATGAATAAAGGAAGAAGACAGATGTATGTGGACATATAGGAAAGAGGAGAGGAAAGATGGAGTGAAGAGAAATGGAACAGTGGGAAAAGATAAGGGTTAGAGTTAAGGAGCAGGACGGCAAGTGCAAGAGACGGTTAAATTGACTTGATGGGATGGAGTTATTGAAATGAATCAAACAGCAACGTAGACAGATCATTTGGTGGCTAAGGCAACATGAACAGATCATTCTGAGGGAGTGTTATCAGGTGAATTGAATCCTAGAGGAAATGGCAAAAAAGTACTGTGGGGTTCTTGCCACGGAGGTTATGTAAGGAGATGACAGGAAGGTAGCACACTTTAAAGATGAAAAATATTGGAGACTGTGACCTGAGTAGGAATTTGTGGGATTGGGCCCACAGTGACAATAGCCTGTATATCTCAACACATAGATATATTTAAACAACACCCTAATGTCAGTAAGTAGTTCTATTTAACGTCTCTTAGAAATTCCCAAACTGCATTATGCAAGTGAATGAGAAATAGAAAGTAAAAAAGTAAAAACAAACAAAAAAAAAAACAAAAAACAAAAAAACGTAAGTCTACCTTTTGCACTTTGCACAACTTGGACTGTGAAAGTAAACAGTAGGAAGTAAAATCAGGTTTCAATGCTTTGTCATTAATAATCAAACTTACTGCTAGTAACACATGCAAGGGCACTTGATTAAAATAATATTTAAAGTGAGAGCTTACTGAAAAAGAGAAACTTAGTATTTGACAGTTGAAATAGTTTCAGATGCTGTGTGTATTTTTTTGCTGAAGTTATAGAGGAGTTCCTTTTCATGTTAAGTTTCTATTTCTCAGAGTGCTTTTTACTCCATAAGGCATGTGTAGTATAGAAAATTCCTTGTGAAAATCTCATTGTTCTGAGTAGAACTTGAAATCTTGAAACATGTTAGTACTTAGGGCTTTTGTGCAATTCTGTTTTGTTCAGGTTCTTTTGCAGAAGTCATTACTGTGGTATCTGAGCACAGACACAGCCTTTACTTATATTCGGTTATTGGCAGAAGGTTGATAAGTGTACAAATATATATTAATATCAATAACTTAACTGTAATGTAGTTCCTGGTCTAACAGAATGGCAAACACAGTATAACATTGAGTCTGAGTTACATCTGGCATTCATATTACATTAAGTGCAAAGGGAATGTGAACCCAATTCATTACATCTTCATGTAAAGAGTTCATTTTGGCTCATAGCAAATAATTGCTCAATATTTTATATATGTGGGTATAGTTTAAGTGACTGTAGTTATTTTTAGAACTATACATCCTTACCTGATTGCATCCTTAGTTTCTTATTTTAAATGGTGCCACAGTTGGCATGGTTCTGTCACTAGGGTGTGCTCTAATTCCATGAATCCAAGCTCCTTTCTACACGGACTAGCTGCAATTGAATCTCTTGACTGCTTTTTCTGCAGCTTAGCGACCATGAATTTTTCAGCATGTTGCTTTGCTATCACCTGGGCAACTGACTGAGTTCCCATGTTATTTTCTTTGTGTGTTACACCATGCTTCCCTGCTCTTTGGTGTACTCATGTGAATGAATGAGAGTCTCTGGCTTGTTAGCTGAGTACCCAAATGCCCCAGAAGAGAACCATGTTGTCAAGCATTATAATGTTGCCGTTGCCTCCTTTATTTCACCAAACAAGAGGCCAGTATGAGGTTGCCAAACTGATGGCTTTTTAAGATTTGATATCAACAGCATTTAATTAAACTTGCCACTCCTTACAGACGCTGTGCAGCAATGTTTACAGAGTCGTACTTTTAAGCTTTGTGATAAATGTGGAAGGAAGCACAGCTGAAGCTAACTATACATGAAGGGGAAAAAATACAGAGGACCAGTTACTGTGTTATAATGTGTTCATTTGCTTTCACGAAAATCTGTGCTCTGTTACTCCATAATATTTTTTTAAAGGCGGCTTTTGTTTGTAAATCCCCCCCTACAAGTTTCTTTCCAATATAGTTGTAGAAGAGAGAATTATTTCACTCTTAGAATTTTGCTGTAAATGCTAGAAAAAAGTTCTAAGTTGACTTAGGATTGTTGTTTTGGTATGGGAAGAGAGAAATTATTTATGTAGCTGGAGCAAAATCCAGAATTGTAAAACTGTACTTAAAAGAACGTTTAATCATTTCCATTATCTTAATTGAAATAAATTCATCTTGATGAAAATTGCACTTATGGAGCTGTGAAATGTAGAGGGGAAATCCCTATTTCTTCTCTGGGAAAAGATTGTAGTTGACAGCTTTGCTCCTCAGGCACAATGTAACTGTATCCCATAAGGATAAGCTAGACTGTGCGGGAGACAAAGCTTTCTTGGGGCCTAGTTTGAGACTGTGGAAAGAACTCCCACAGGAAATAGGGACCACCAGGTCGCTCAACACCTTCTGCTCCAAGTGCAAGACACATGTTTGACGGGTCTTGCTTAACTTAAAGACACACACACACACACACACACACACACACACACACACACACACCTACACTATATACACAATTCTTCTGGGAAGAAGATAAGAGACAATGAACTACCTGTGACAGATATTAAACCATATCGCTTAAAGCACTACTGGAAGGCACTCAAATAATATGGTGATAAGGGCAGATAAGATTCTATGTAGAAAAGGATAGGAAGCAGTCATTTTTCAAAATCAAGCTACTAACAAGCACAAGTTTTTTTTGTTGTTGTTTTTTTACATGCAGCAATGTATATTATTTTGCTATTCCAGTACTAACCTTCTTAATTTATTCTTTGAATTAAAGTGGATAGGCTGTCTCTTGGATCTTTGCAAACGGCTGTGGGCAGTATGGGTTGGATATGAGAGAGCCAGGGAAATGACTTAAATTAGTTTGCTGAGGAGTTTATTTTGTCTGATAAATTTGACCCTCATGCAAATAGGAGTTGTCTAACTACCTTGTATCTACATTCAGCATGTAGATAACAACTGTCCTTTGTTAGATAAAGTGGTCAAATCACTGACCAGAAGAATCCCTAAGTGGGGTTAGTGTTTTATGGCAACATGATAACATTGTTTAATATGGAAATAGTTACAGCTCCTTATATGTCTGGAATTTGTGCAGGATGGTAGTTTTCCTGGCTAGTAGAATACAAGCTAAAAGGAAAGCATCTGAAAATAGGTCTAGTAGTTTAATTCTACTCATTTAGAATCTGGAGCTATTTTGACTATGAACACTATGAATATAGTATTGGCATACAAACTTTTAAAATGTAAAAATCACTTTTCAGGTCAGTGAGGAGTGAGCAAGCTGCATTAATGTTTTTAATTTCTGAACGATATGTTAAAATTGTAAAATTCCTTGAAGCTAGCAAATGAAACATGCCTAGGAAGAAATTAAAATAATTACATTGCAATGCCTCACTAGTGATAGAGAGCATTCTGGTATAAAATTATTTGGATGGAAGCCAAAGCCAAATTTGGCTCCACATTAAGCTAAGCTATTTCTTGAAGCTCAAGTAATTTAGGTTATGTCTTACTATGGTCAAAGGTCTTTTAGCTGCTGTTTGATCTAAATTAATCTTTTCCTCAGTAATAGTTGAAAATATATAATTGTCAATATCTTTATAAAAATAGTACCTAAGATACCTTTTAAAAAGTTCCTTACTTGTGTATGGATTTGTGTGTATGTGTATATAAATACTGTAATACATATGTAAGAAACAAGTAGTGGTGCTAAGTTGTGAAGCGAGATATATCTATATATATATCTATATATTACTTAGTGTATTATTCCCCTTAGCACATGTTCTCTGGCCCTTATTGTATCTTCTTGGGATTTGAATGTTACAAAACCTTGAGCAACCTCAGACAGCCCCCTCCCAAAATGAAGAAACTTTCTCCCCCCCCCCCCCCCCCGAAATAACACATTTTTAAAGCTGTGTCATTTTTTGGCTGAACAAAAGCTGTCTTAGGTCATCTTGAGAAGCCTGTGTCTCTCCCTTTGTGCTATCTACAGTTGGACTCCTGGTGACTAAGATAACTCTTCACTGATAAAGGAATACAAAAAATAGTCCCAATAAAATCTTTAAAATATCTCAAAAACATTGTCAACTTTCCCCCCTGTAACATGCATCAGATGTAGAATATGTGATAATGTAGAGTGGACTAAAGTTTTTTGGCACTCGTTTCATATGAACTAACTAAATAAGTCATGGCTTAGCCACTCATGAGTACTACAACCATTGCAAGCTCATCACTAGAGATACCATTTTACTACACCACACCACAACATATTCCCCCCCATTACATTTTCACATACTATAATTTATAAACACATTCTGAATAATTATAAACATTGGAAACCTGTACTAGTCATTAGTAGCAGGACATTAAGGGGGAACAAAAGTACTACAATTTCATAAGTCATGTTTAGTAATTATAAACAGTTTACCTAATCTCAAACTACACAAATGTCCAGAGAGAATACAATTTTTGTCATCACATGATTTATATATATTTAGATGAGTATGTGTTAATAAACATACATGTATTATAATGGCAAAAATGGTATTATTTCAAATCTTGCACTCTAGTGTTCATGGTTTTCAAGTAGCTGAAACTCATATTGTACTTACTGGCTTTCTTCAGTGTCTGACCAAGAACAGCATGAGTCTTAGAATAGCTAAAAAAAAACAAACCCCTGCAGACAATACAAGGAAATTATTGAAAAGCACAGCAAGAGAGTTGCATTTTATTGCCCTTGTTTTGGATGAGGTATAAAAAAAGAGGTCCTGACTGATTGTGGTCATTAAAGGGCTCATGACTCCTTATAAAAGTAGGATGTTAAGCATGGTATATTGGCTGACTTCCAGCTCAGATAATTACTTAATTAATTGCCCTTGCAGTTTCACTTAGATACATTATTCTTCCTCACTTCCTGTCTTAAACTGTCTTGAAGTCGTGCAGTATCACACCTCAGGTATCAAGGGGTTTTTTGGTTACGTGATTTTTTCTTAACAGTCTGAATTAAAATTTGCAAACTGCTATGGGGAGAGATTTTCAAAGCCACAAGTGGGAGTTAGGTGCCCAGTTGACAGTCTGCTTTTTCAAATCTCCCCATTGATCTTCTTTGATTAAAGGTGCTGTACAGGTGCAAACATCATAATTTTGTGTACTGAAATCTTAGGAAGAAAAAGGAAAAAAAGTTTGTTATAGATTGCATATAACTGTTTTTATACTTTTTAATCTGTGTTATTGTTGGTGCAGGTATTTTTCATGCTTCAGCTTTTACTTTTGACAATATTGGTGTTAGCTAGCACATTTTGTTTCATTATTTACTTTGCCTTGTTATGAATTATGCAGTAAATTTTTGTAATTTATTGATATTTATTAAAATGTGGATAATTTTATTGTTTCCAACGGTGTAATTACAGTTCTTCCTCCCGGTCAAGTTTGCAGTTAAAGCCTTTCTACTGATGCTTAGTGCAGGATTCCGATATTTGTAACTATACAAAATATGCTTCAAAAAGGCAATTATCCATAGGAGACTTTTCTTTTAATTGGAATAGATTAATAGATTCCAAGGCCAGAAGGGAATCAATGTGATTTAGTCTAATCTCCAGTATAATACGGGCCAGAGGACTTCCCTAAAATCTCTTTTAGAAAAACATCCAAACTTGATTTAAAAATTGTTAGTGACAGAAAATCCACCACAGCCCTTGATAAATTTTTCCAATGGTTACTTACTCTCACCATTAAAAAAAATTATGCCATATTTCCATTCCAAATTTGTGTAGCTTCAACTTCCAGCCATTGGATAATATTATATCTTTCTCCGGTAGATTGTAGAACCCATTATTAAATGTTTGTTCCCCATGTATGTACTGTAATCAAGTTACCCCTGAACCTTCTCTTTGTTGGACTAAATAATGATAATCTCAAGGAGCTCAGTCTAAAATGCTTGTTTTCTGATCCTTTAATCATTCTCTTGCCTCTTCTCTGAACCCTCTCCCATTTATCAACATGCTTTTGTGAATTGTGACACCAGAAGTGGACACAGTATTCCAGCAGCGGTTGCATCAGTGCCAAATAAAGAGATAAAGAGCCTTGCTACTTCTACTCAAGATTCCCCCATTTATGCTCCCAAGATTGCAACAGGATTGTATTTTCGGCTGGAGTATCACATAGGGAGGTCATGTTCAGCTGATTATTCACCATGATCCCCAAATCTTTTTCAGTCACTGATTCCCGGTAGAGAGCCTTCCCCACTCTCTCCCTCCCCCAGCTGTGAAAATATGGCTTAGATTCTTTGTTCCTAGCTGTATACATTGACATTTAGCCTCTTTGTTATTTACCACTCGTCAACTTTCTCAGTGATGATGATTTCATTTTTTTCTTCCAGATCATTGATAAATATGATAAATAGTGTAGGGCTGAGAACCAATCTCTGCAGGACCTCACTGATGATGAGTCCCCATTTTCATTTACATTTTTGACACCTATCACTAAACCAGTTTTTAATCCATTTAATGTGTGGCATGTTAATTTTATATTCTATTTTTTAATCAAAATGTTGTGCAGTACCAAGTCCAAGTATATTATGTCAACACTATTACCTTTATCAACCAGACTTTTAATATCATCAAAAAGATAGATCCTTGATATTTTCCATAAACCCATGTTGATTTGCATTAATTACATTACTCTCCTTTAATTCTTTATTGATCATGTCCCATGTCAGCAGCTCAATTATTTTGCCCAGGATTGATGTCAGGCTGACAGGCTTATAACTACCTGGTCATCTCATTCAAAGCTTATTGAAAATCAGTGTTAACTATCTAATGAGCCCCTGAGCTAGCTCTTTAAAAACTCTTGCAGGCAAGTTATATGGACCTGCTGAATTAAAAAGGCCTGACTTTAATAGCTTTTTAAAAACATCCTTCAAAGATATTAGAGGAATAAAAAGCTTGTTAAATTATTGTATGATGAGACTGTATAATGTTTTTCCCAAATACAGAACAGAAATATTTATTGACTACGTATGCATTTTCTGCATTTCCATCTAGTAATGGACCAGTACCACCTGTCAGGATTCTTTTTGCTCCTAATATATTATTTTTTAAAAACCTTCCTCCTTATTGTCCTTAACTCTGCTGGGCATACATTTCTCCTTTGTCCATTTGCTTCCCTTATTAATTTTACACAATTCCTAACTTATGATTTATATAGTTTACTATCAGCTTTCCCTTTCTTCCATTTGTTTATATGTTATTTAACCAGCATGGCCTTCTTCCTCCATTGTGGGATTGTGGCTTTTTGGGCAACCATTAAGGTGTCCTTAAATCATTCCCAATTATTATTCAAATTTTTTAATTAAATTCTTCTTCCCAGCTTATTTGGCTCATAATTGTTTTCTGATAGGTGAAACTTTTACTTTATTCTGCTTGCACATTGTAAATCGAGATAGTTATTATCTGTTCACATAATTGTTTAAGTGTATTGCCAAATTTAAATATCTCCTTATCTGTTGCCTAGGAGTAACATTTTCTATATAGCTTCTGCAAGAAGCTTCTTCAATGTAAATTATAGTACTTGCCATTTATAAATGCCTAGTTTTTGGCTATGCTGAGTTGCTGTGTAGTTTATTCATTTTCTTTGGCAAGAACTTTAAATCTGTCCTTTAGTTTTTCCTCTTTTCTTCCTCTCCTCTCCTTGCATTAACTCCTAAATTGTCCTGCTGTGGATGCCAAAGGCAGTCATGCTTACAAGTCAGTTGATGAAGAAGAGGATATCGTAACTTAATGAATTCAGGCAATGTTACAAATATTATTTGATCAGATTATTAGAGACATTCTTACAAAAGCCTACCATGAGGGGCTGATTGAGAAGCTTTAAACTTCCAGAGAGAAAGGTGGGAGATAGTTTTGATACAAGTGACACCAGATAGGTTTTGAAAGGGCAAAAACTGAAGACTTTGCTATATGATTGTGGTATGCAATGAATTCTGCCTGTCTCTCTCTGTTTCCTTTCCCCTTTCTTTTTCACTCTTTACTTCCCTTCTTCATCAAGCATTGTATTTATTAAAGTATTTTTTCATGTTCTTTAACTCCCTTCCTCTCTACCTTGTTGCCCACTCTGATTTCCTTTCCGTATCATTTTTCAGAAAAGTGTACCAGATGGTGATGGTACCTCTTACAATAGAACAGAGAGAGGATGGGCTGCCCAATCCTGCATTTAGTGATTATCTATTTATCCCTGAAATGTGGAAGGAATATCAGGGTAATGTGTGAAAATCACACCCTTTGTGGATTTTTTCACTGATTTGGGTTACAATATTGATTTCTATACAAGAATACTAATTACATTGTGTAAGTGCTAATTAGGGGTATTGTGTCTAGAAGTTTCTGCAGAAGATATATTGACAAAATAGTTCTTAAAATGTCTCTCGATTAGAAAAAGTGGTATTTTACATATTACACAATCTGTTCATATAATGTCTACCTACTCTAAAACTCCTGCAACAGCTTGGGAAACCAATATATCTGCTTTTGTCAACCACTTCCTTATATCAATATTAATTAGTACAGCATATGAGGGTATGCAGCTTTGTAGTCTTTTTAAAAAAAAATATCTTAAGAGCTAGAATTTTTCAGTATTTCTGAATAGGCATCTGCAGCTATTGAAACTGAACTAATTGGCTTTCTCCAAGGTAATCTACTTTTTCCCTTGTGTCTCTCCCAGGATTTACTCATTTCCTCTCCTCCCCATGCTCCCCCGAGATCCTCAAGCACTTAAGGTTAATTCTGCATAAAGCTATGTAGCCTTCCCCTTCTCCCCCCAGATGAGGGACCTAGAACAAACTATTGTAAAAAATTTTCTGTGTATATTTTTGTGGGAGAACGTAAGCACCTAAAGTAGTTTGGCAATTGATTAAAATATATTTATGCAGTCTTATTTTTGTCTCATCAAACTGTTGTGATGAACCCCTAGCTCTGTGATCTCAGAGGGAAAAATTACAATACACTTTTTTTCCTGCTTTAGTTTTAGTTACTTACCATGAACATATTCAGCAGGTATTTAAACTAATTTTGAAAATCTTGTTGCTGTGATTAGTGTTCATCATTTTGTTTTATATTATCTTTGGACCATGTTTGATCACTTCATACATCCAAGGCTGCTGCACTCTTACCTACTCTGGTGAGATGAATATCTTGAGAACCCATTCATCATACCTTTCTTTATGTCAAGCCATTTTTCTTTGTTGAGGTAAGGTTATATGTCAGAAGGGAAATAGATAATTGTGTCATACAGAAATGTTTTTTTCCAACAGCAGTGTTATTTTCTTAAGTATTTAATATTAAACTTATTTGTTGTACAGCCATTTGTATGCGTTTTTGTATTTAATGTAACCATATGTCTCTAAGTATGTCTACATATCAGTATCAATGTTTCATTGAGAGAATGATACGATTTCAGGTAGCAAAACTGGATAAATTCATGGTGATTAAGTCCATTAATGGCTATTAGCCAGGACGGGTAAGGAATGGTGTCCCTAGCCTCTGTTTGTCAGAGGGTGGAGATGGATGGCAGGAGAGAGATCACTTGATCATTGCCTGTTAGGTTCACTCCCTCTGGGGCACCTGGCATTGGCCACTGTCGGTAGACAAGATACTGGGCTAGATGGACCTTTGGTCTGACCCGGTATGGCCTTTCTTATGTTCTTAAATATATCTTTTTAGCTCTTCAAAAATATATTTCAGTAAGCACATGTTATGACAATATTAATATTTTCCAGGGTCCCAAAACAGCTCTGACGGTTCAGCATTAAGGCGGCAGTAATCAGAAGGAAATTTACCAGAAACAACTAGGTCAAAATATTAATGTTTACTTATGGATTCTTAGTAATCTAGAAATTGATGTATCAATATTTACCTTTTTCTCTGCATTCCATAGCAGGGTTTGAATTTGGGAGTGTTACTAGGCCATCAATTACTGCACCATGAAAACATGTTTTCAAAGGGCCTGTTTCTGCATCATTGAAGTCAATGGAAATTTTCATTGACTTGCCCCTGCTACTGGTTAGTTCTCTGGCTGGCCACTGATACTATTGCTGGTGGCGGGTGGAGGGCGGCCTGGGGCTTCGCTGCAGTTTCTGGTCCTGGACCGCTGCTCCAGTGCAGCACCAGGGACCGGCTGCCAGAGCAGTAGCCGGTGCAGCTGGCCCCTGGGCTTCCCCAGTATAGTCCTGGGGTATAGTCCTGGGGTCAGCTGGTATAGTCCTGGGGTCAGCTGTACCACCACTGCAAAATTCACAGAGGTCATGGAAAGTCTTGGAGGCTGTGACCTCCGTGAATGATTCGCAGCCTTACTGATAAGAGAACTATAGTAGAACCTCAGAGTTGCAAACATCGGAGTTATGAACTGACTGGTCAACCACACACCTCATTTGGAACCGGAAGTACACAATCAGACGCAGCAGAGACAAAGGCAAATACAGTACAGTAGTGTGTTAAACATAAACTACTAAAAAAGATGGTTTAAAACCAGGATTTTTCTTCTGCATAGTAAGGTTTCAAAGCTGTGTTAAGTCAATGTTCATTTGTAAACGGTTGGAAGAACAACCATGACACTTTGTTCAGAGTTATGAACAACTTCCGTTCCCAAGGTGTTGTAACTCTGAGGTTCTACTATATATAGACATCCCATTTGTCAATGACTAGAACTTTAATACATGAACTCATTTCACTGGCCTGGATTTGATTTGATGATTTGAGAGTAGGTGGGTGCATACATACAGCTATCACCGTTCCCTGTGGGGACTGGTTCCTCTTATTCCTTCAGCAATTTAACCTGCTTTTCAAAACAGGAACATAATAGAATGCTATTGAGTGTTCCCTAAAACAGAAGGGCTTTATTTCTCATTAAGCACTAAATAATTATAGTGAACGGTCTTCCACGAGAATGAGTAGGGAAGGATATTTGTTGCTTTACATTCTAAAGCTTATAATAACTCTAAAAAAGAATAAGATGACAGAGGGGGGGTCTATCAGTGGCTAATGTGGGAAGTTAGAGACCATGCCTAAAATTGTATTCCTGTTTGTGATTTTTGGTCTTTATGCCTGGCTCTCAAGGTTAAATTATGAATTTAGTGGAAATAGAACTTCAGAGGGTTCCTGAATGGTAATTTCATGATTTAGAATGACATGGTTTGTTTAATCAGTGGGCTTTGCCTCTTAAGTGAAGGACTAAAAGTACATAGTCTCATTTTTCAGACTTTTACATTTGTAATACTCTGAAATGAGACTGTTCTCTACCTCCATTGGGTGCTTCATATTTACCCCATGTGATACTGTCTAATTAATACCTGCTTTGTGCATTTTCCATTATGCTTTAATAGTGTACTATATACCAGTTGTTTCAGTATCTCTTAAGAGTATTACAGTCAACTACTGAATGTTCAGAGATGCTAAATGTGTGCATTTTTTTAATTTACCTGTGGTAATATACACCCTGTCCCATATTTTACTAGCCCTTGGAGGAAATACAACCAACCACCACCTCCTCCCAAAAACTAAAGAAAAAAATCGTAGAATTTTCCAGTTCTCAACCAGACACCTGACCTGCTCTGCCTCACTCAGTGCTAGTTTCCTACAACTATCAATCCTGTTATAATATAGCTAGTCTCCACAGACTAATCAATACATTGTAAACCAGGAGAAACCATACTTTTAGTAAGAAAGAAGAAAAGAGGAGGTGGGGTAACACCTCTTGTTCCCTGCTAGCCTTTGTAATAGTAGATGCTGCCCTACCTCAAACACCAAAACCTTTACATTAATCCATGTTGTCTGCAAGACAAAGGGGGGAATTTTTAAAGGTATTGAGAGTTAGGAATCCAAATCCCATTGATTTTAAAGGAGTTGCGGGGCTAAATGCACCTTGTGCCTTTCAAAATCAATCAAAATCTCACCCCGCTTATGGCATGCTGCAAGACTCTTCCCTTTAAGAAAGCTTTTTCACCATAAATGGAATGATTTATAAAGTCCTTAGTGAAGGGAAGAGGAAGAACAGAAAACCCTACAAGGTCCACTAGGGTTGTGTTGATCTAATTGACGTGGAAGTACTTATATACTATAGCAGTTGAAAAACTTAGATAACTAGAAAGAGGGAAGGAGACTAATTAGCTTATGTCTGCAGGCTAGCTGACAAAGGCTTATGTAATGGGTGGAATAACCAGATAAAGGAGCATGTTGGGTGGGGGGGGGATATCTAGTGTTTATAAGTACTTTGCTTTAAGGATCATAGTTCTTGATGATAACAAAAAAAATCTTTAGAGCTTTTTTTTAAACTGATCATACCAATGCATAATCTCTTCAAATGGCCAAATATCAGTTTAGTGGGAGAACATTGTATGTAAGATTTTTGTGGTTCCACATCTTACTAGATAATTACAACTTTGGTATCCACGGATCTGGTACCTGAGAGACTGGAATCTGTTGATTAGGGCCTGATTCAGCTTACATTGACTTTTATGGTGCAGGTTCCAGCCTTTAATTCTCATTGGGTGAGATTTTCAAAGGCACAAATGGGAATTGGGTGCTTAATTGCCCTTTGTGCTGTTGAAAGCATCCTCATTTTTTCTTTCAACGTTGTATCTAAAAATGAGTTTATTTCTTATGCTGCCTTCTAAACGCCTGACAGTGGCAAAAACTGGATTGGTCCTATAGAAATTTTGGAAGAGAGCTGAACTATATAGTCAGTTCAGTGTGTCATTACTGTACCCTGAAAGAATGGATTGTTAAATGTCTTCTTTAATACAGTAAAATTAATTTCAAGATGAAAGTACTAAATTATTGTCTTTTTGATTTATTGGTGAAATAGACCACAGGGATAAAACTAAAGTTCCAGGTTCTCAAAGTACTTTGTCATTCTGTAAAATAATGTAACTGATAACACAAAGGCTTTGCAATAATCATTTTGCAGCTTTCAGTTAATGTTAGATGTAAAGAAAACAAAATAGCTTTTGCTTACTCTCAGCAGAACATAATCAGGCCCTGAAACCTCAAAAGATGCATAGCCAGAATTCTGCACCAGAGATCAACTTGAGCCACTGAATATGCTGCCATCAAGCAAGTTCCAAAAGCTTTAGATATTTAACCTTTCACTTGGCATTTGTTTGCAATTGTTTGTCTGGCATGGAGTTTACAAATATGCAGTGTAGCTGTAGCTATGTCAGTCTTGGGATATTGGAGAAACAAGGTGGATGAGGTAATATCTTTTATTGGAGTTCTGTGTGGCTTATCTTTATCACCAACAGAAGTTAGTTCAATAAAAGATATTGCCTCACCCGTCTTGTCTCTCTAATGTAGTTTGTAGTTAAGATTTATCATATCAGTTAGCTGCAAAGATCATGTGTGTATAAGCAAAAGGATTGCAAAAGGGTATGAGTGTAGCCAAATGATGTCATTGATAAAAATAGAACTATCTGTTTGGCGTCATATGAGTTTTTTACATGCATACAACCAAATGTTTGGAAAAAGTGACCTGTAGTACTAGTGATTTACAGTGTTTGTTCCTTACATGGTTTAGCCCCAGGTTTCAGCTAGATCAAGGAGGCATCTAAGTATCTGAACCGTTTTGACTAGAGTCTGATATCTGTCTTCATGGCCACTGTGAATTAATATATTCAACTGTTGGGGGAGGAGCACTAAGAAAAACAAATGTAATTTTGACAATGGTTATGCTGTTGGTGTGCAGAGACCACTGCCTGTCATGCTGACTAATATTGTCTCAGAGTTTTTGTACTCCCTGTCTCTCCGTATTCGTTGGCTGTCTCTTATGCTTAGATTGTAAGTTCTTTGGGGCAGGGAAGATAGAATCATAGAATATCAGGGTTGGAAGGGACCTCAGGAGGTCATCTAGTCCAACCCTCTACTCAAAGCAGGACCAATTCCCAACTAAATCATACCAGCCAGGGCTTTGTCAAGCCTGACCTTAAAAACCTCTAAGGGAGGAGATTCCACCACCTCCCTAAGTAACCCATTCCAGTGCTTCACCATCCTCCTAGTGAATAAGTTTTTCCTAATATCCAACCTAAACCTCCCCCACTGCAACTTGAGACCGTTACTCCTTGTTCTTTCATCTGGTACCACTGAGAACAGATTCATCCTCTTTAGAACCCCCTTTCAGGTAGTTGAAAACAGCTATCAAATCCCCCCTCGTTCTTTTCTTCCGCAGATTAAACAATCCCAGTTCCCTCAGCCTCTCCTCATAAGTCATGTGTTCCAGCCCCCTAATCATTTTTGTTGCCCTCCGCTGGACTCTTTCCAATTTTTCCACATCCTTCTTGTAGTGTGGGGCCCAAAACTAGACACAGTACTCCAGATGAGCCTCACCAGTGTCAAATAGAGGGGAATGATCATGTCCCTCAGTCTGCTGGCAATGTCCCTACTTATACAGCCCAAAATGCTATTAGCCTTCTTGGCAACAAGGGCACACTGTTGACTCATATCCAGCTTCTCGTCCACTGTAACCCCTGGGTCCTTTTCTGCAGAACTGGTGCCTAGCCATTCGGTCCCTAGTCTGTAGCAGTGCATGGGATTCTTCCATCCTAAGTGCAGGACTCTGCACTTGTCCTTGTTGAACCTCATCAGATTTCTTTTGGCCCAATCCTCTAATTTGTCTAGGTACCTCTGTATCCTATCCCTACCCTCCAGCGTATCTATCACTCCTCCCAATTTAGTGTCATCTGCAAACTTGCTGAGAGTGCAGTCCACTCCATCCTCCAGCATCTTTTTGTTCCATTTCTACAGTGCCTACCACAATGTCATATTGGTCCTTGACTACGCACTAAGGTAATAAAAATAATAAATAACTTTATTTTTTATATGAGCATGGTGTATTCTGAGAGAAAGTGGCAAGGAAGATAAAAATCAATAACTAAAAAATACGGCCAGGAGGAGGAGCGAAGTTCAGAAGCTGCTGCAAAAAAGGGGGAATGGGTCAGCATGGCAAGGCTGACTCATCCCCAGTGACAGGAAGGGTTGGGGAGTTCAAAAGGGGCAAGCATGGTAAGAGAAGCCCCTTTTCCCCGGACCAGGCGGAGCAGCAGCAGGGATCAGAGGTCTTCAAGAGCCGCTTTGATTTATATCAGTCCATCCTGGGAAGTGGTAATCTTGTTTCTAAGGCTGAAATGTTGTTTATTTTTCTTAGGAACATTTGAAAATGCTTGAATGATTCTTAGTCCTGCTGAAGTGTTGGCCATTTTCTGTTTGTTTTTCTCCTTGGTAATGTGTGAAGATAACATGGTAGAATCTGAATTGTAAAGTGCTGTCAGTCATAAGTTTTGACATCCAATGATGTGAGCATACAGAATAACAATTTTTTTATTCTCCACTTCAGGTATGGTTTTTTCATTTGGTTTAAGGCTGTTGACTTAAAAAGAACTCAGTGAACATTTACTTCCAAAATTTTGTGCCTAAATGTATGTGTGCAATTCCCTGACTTCTGTCTAGTTAGGTACTTATTTGATCCTTATAATCATAGCACCTTCCAGTTATTCATGGATTTAGCATCACAGTGCCCTTGTGAGGTAGGGAAGTACTAGTCCCTTTTTTAATTAAGGTGTGTAATAGAGAGATTAAATGACTTGTCTGGGATAGGAGGAGTATTTTAACAACATGAGAAGTGGCAATCTTAGTTATGATTATATAGCTTATTATTATATTCTTACCTCCATCTCTATCTTATATTGCTCGTTACTCATAATATAAGCTGATTTGTAACTATTTTGCTAACAGAGAATGTGACAGAAAGTTATTAAAGAGTAAAAATTCTGAAAGCCTCCAGATAATTAAAATGCATAAAACACAAGTAACAGATGGCAAACAAGTGTTTTGAGTTAAACCAAGTACTTTTAAAATAACCTTAACAGCTAATGTTTTTGTGCAGTTAGTTTACAGACATAGTAGACTGCACTGCAATTCATGGTAGAGTAGCTCTCTTGGAAGAGCCAAAAATGTAGTTTTGGAGAATATATTAAAGATTTTTAGCTACTTTTATCGCTTTAGCATGATGGTGTCATTAAACAGGAAAAACCCATCTCTGATTGCTTTATATACTTTAGTCAACAGTTCCATATAGCTTCCTACACATGATTGACAAAGAATGAGAATGAGTTGGTTAGTTTCTAATAGTGTTCAGCTTTCTGACAGGGCTCTAAAGAAAAAACAGAATACGGTATATGTTAACTTACTGTGGGTTTTGCACACAAATGTAAATGAATATTAATATGTATATGAGGGAATCTGCTTTCCCACTCTTAATAACAGAAAAATCTTTGTAAGTTCTCCTCAAATCAAGTGATTTTTCTGAAATATTTATATACTAAATGCCAAAATGTGTTAAATCAGCATTAAATTTGAGAAAAAGAAAAGAATTCAAGAAATGCAAAAGATATGGAAACATCAAGGTGTTGCAAGAGCATAAGCTGTGCTCTTTATATTGTGAGTCCTACAAACTGCCTTCAGATTCCTCCTTCAAACTTTAGACTTCCCCATGCCCTGGTATAAGCTGCCTTTCTGAACCAGTTACCTTTAATTTGGCAGTTAAAGGACGGGCAATGAACTCACATTCCTGTAGATGGAATCTCATGGATTAACAAAATATGTTTGGCTTTGAAGAAAGTACTTGAAGCAACAGAGGAACTTAATTCCAGCGGTTTTATACTTGGCACTTATGTTAAGAGCCAAGGGGAAATTGCTACTGATGGTGGGTGAGGCCCCTTTTTGAACAGCTTTCAAGATAATAACTTGTAGTCTTACTCTAGCTATAGAATTCATGGCTAATTGTTCAGATATTTGGGTGGTATTACCATATTATCTTTGGAGATCTGGGAACTTGACAGCATGACAACAAGAAGTTTCCTCCATGTTTGTGAAGGCCCTAGATACAATGTTGGAAAATCTGTCTTGATTCTAGGGGACTAGAAAAAAGGCCTTAGTTATTGTTGTCATATACAAACTAAAAGAGCTAAATTCCTGCATGAAAAATGTATCATACCATGAAGACTGTTTTTGTAGCGTTCCATACCTGTAAGAACAGTTCCTGCTGTTGTATCCTTTCCACACTGCAAACATGCAGCTCTCCAAGGTGAATATCTAAGCTTGAATCTCTTTTGTTTCTATTCCAAGAGTAAAAGTATTGATTACTGGTCCTTGGAGAGAGTGTGTCTAGGAAAAGATTTCTCAGTTTTTTTGTAGTGTAGACAATATTGTAACATTAATAATAACTTGGCCCTCCATCTACCTATCTATGATCAAGGGGCCACAAAAGAAATTCCTTACATATAAAGTAATACGGATTTCTAGCAGCTGGAGACAGAGAAGCTGCTATCTTGTGAGTTGACAGCTTTCTCTGGACCATCAGCAAATGTTCCATGGACCATCAGGGTTGAGAACTTTTGTTCTGTGTCATGCTATAAAGTTAATATCTGTGTTCACGTTTATTCTTTTTTTAAGAGTCACTCATCAGAAAGAAAATTCAGAAGTCAATTACTATGGGCTTTGAGATTTATTTGTCCACTCTTGTGACAAATCCTAGGCATCTGCACGGTTATAAAGAAAAGAGCTTAGGGAAGGGGTCCCTGTTTGAACTCTCACAAAAATCTGATAAATTTCAGCCTATCCTGCATTTGATGAAACTCAGCAATTAAGTTCAGCTCAGTTTATAAACATGTGTAATGAATGTTTTCATCTTGACAAGAGTTATGGAATTATTTAAAACTTGGGGTTAGCACCCGAGAAATTGGGCATATATTCATTTTCAGCTGCTGTTGTTTTTTATACTGACAGAAAGCCAGGAAGCTATGCAATAATTGACACACATTCTGCTTTTGTATCACACCTGTGTGATTTAAGTCCACTAAACTTGTATAATTTCCTTGACTGGTACTTTGAAATGTGGAGACATTGTGTTAATATTTATTATTTAGAATACACAAAAGAAAACACTATCCTTTCAAGCTAGCACAATGTTCCATTGTTGCCACTATAAATAGATGATTAGTTGAAACAAAGCACACATACTGAGTGATTTTTTTTTGAATAGGTTATTTATTTAGACTAGCAGTATTTTTTTAAAAAATCATCTTCGTAGTATCACTGGGTCAGGTATGGGACAAATTGTAGAAGTTTAGTATAATTAAAGATTGCTATGAAGGTTATTAAGAATTATCTAGAATTCTAACTGAACTTTTGCAAGTAAAGAATAGAGTACATGACTCAGAGGTTTATAGCAATGAACATGTTCTGATAAATAAAATTCTTGTTAACTATGTAAATATTCTTGAAGAGACTCCAGAATTATTCTCAAAATGGGCATCTATGTAGTTTGTTGAGCTGTTACCTTTTAAACTATCCCATTACTTAATCTCATAGTTCATTAGACAACAGTAGCCTGTACAGCGTAAACTCATGAAAATCACCCCCTCCCTTGATGCGGAGGAAGAGATGCAAAACTTTTTGCTCCCTAATTATGAATTGCATAAACTGGTTTATAGAAAACAAAAACAAGTTTATTAACTACAAAGGATAGATTTTAAGTGATTATAAGGGATACCAAACAGATCAAAGCAGATTACTGAGCAAATAAAGCAAACATAGAAACTAAACTTAATACACTAAATAAACTGGCTACAAGTAATAATTTCTCACCCTAAATGTTGTTTTAAGCAGGTTGCAGATATTCTTGAAGACAAACTGCTCTTGCTTGCAGCTTAGAACTCCAGATATTCCTTTCACAGACCCAGACACCTTCTAGCCTGGGTCCATTCCTTTCTTTCTCAGATCAGTCTTAGGTGTCTTCAGCAGTTATCTTGGGCAAGGAGTGAAGTGAACCAACCTAGATTAACTCACTTCCCTGCCTTGAATAGGATTTACACATGGCGGGAATCCTTTGTTTTCTAGTTTGTTCCCCACCCCCTATTAGTGGAAAAATACTAGTAGGCCAAGATGGAGTCCAGTACCAAGTGACCCTACAGTGTCAAAGTAGCATCCCAGGAAGCGTCTCAGGAAGATGGGAGATTAGCATCTCCAAAGTCCTATTGTTTTCCCTAATGGCCCATTGACTAACCAGCCAGACTGATTGCATTTTGTCTGGTGGGCGTTCCCCAGGTGCAAACACTTTTGTAATTGATACATAGTCTATATTCCTAACTTCAGATATAGAAATGATACATACATATAAATAGGATAATCATATTCAGTAAATCATAACCTTTCCAATGATACCTCATATGATCCATCTTGCATAAAATACATCTTAGTTATGCCATATTCATATCATAACAATATTTCTATGAAGAATATGGGGAGTAGCATCACAGTACTATAGTAAATAAAATAATGAATTCACATTGCTGTGGCTCTTTTGGGTAATGCTGATTTGCTAATTTGGCACCTGAACCGCTGTGATCTGAGTATCACTGATAGTGTGATCTCCTGTATAACACAGGCCGTAGAACTTCCCCAAACTAATTCCTAGAGTAGATCGTTTAGAAAAACTTCCAATCCTGATTTAAAAACTGTTGGCGATGGAGAATCCACTGTGATCATAGGTACATTGCTCTAGTGAGAGTCCAATCACCTGTTTTGGGATCAGGAAGTTTGGAAGTTTTTTCCTGTTAGGCCAAATTGGTAAAGATCTGGGGGGAATTTTGCCTTCCTCACAGTGTCATGGAGGGCACAGTTGGGTTGAAAGGAGTAGGACCTGAAAGTTTTATATTAGGCAAGGTAAGACTGTTTAGCTTGGCACAACTTGTGGCTGGTGTCCAAAGGTTATGCCAACTCCCACAGGTAATTGAGACCCCGAATTTCACTGGTAATCCTTGTGCCTTCAGGAGAATGGGAGACCTGAAATTGTCACGGAAGAGTTCCCTCCCTTGGTAACTTCTGCCCCACCCCTATGCCTGAGGAGAAAGGATTCAGAAGTGAGCTGAGTTCTAGGGATAGGCTGAGGAAGGTCAACCCTAAATTATTAATTATATGGTGGGAGCCCTGTAACCTTGCACTAGAACCAGTTAAATGCCTGGTATATGAGATTGGTGTATATGTGTGTGCATAGTGCCTCTTCCCAGTGAAATTGCAGCCTGCCTCTAAAATCCATCCTTGTGTCTGTTCATTTGCCTTGCTGTCCTCATCAAGTATTTGTTGTACATTTTAATGTTGGTTAGTTTACTTTTAATAGGCCATTGATCATAGTAACTAAAAATGACTTGTAGATAATCAGGAATTTAAACACTGAATTAATCAGTGTGCTTAAAAGAAAAACAAAGACTAAGGGAAACTTTGCTTTGCATTAATTATAGTACCTTCAGTAAAAAGCTTCAGCAAGATGATTTAAAGATACCATTTTAATTTGAGAATTTCTGAATAATAAAGTAATACTAAACATTCCAGGAGAAGTAGTAAAAGTGAATAGAATTAAAAGAAATCTCTGCTCATTCACTATTTCTCCTTTTAATGACAGTTGGAAGGCTATAGATGTAGATTACTCCTATTCTGGGATCACTGTTATTTGGCATGAATCTTATTTCAAAATGTCAAGGCATCAGGAAAGCTGGTATTAGGCTAATAAAGTAATTGGTTAAGCATCTTGTAAGCTCCTGAATATCAACTGTGAACTATACAATTAAATGATACTAACTCTTTCTTAAAATAACAATGATAAACTGGAGTTGCAGTTAAATATGTATCAGTAACTTGGATAAAAATATTTACATAAATAAATTATAAAAAAACAAACCCTGCAAAAAAACAAGCAGCATAAACTCAGGAATTCAGAGTTAAGGTTAAATTAACACCAAAAAAAAAAAAAAAAGCCAACATGTTAAGATATGGGAATACATAGCATCCAAACAACTTTAACTTTAACCTGGTAGTGGCTCCAGGTCATAATCATACAATTATGATTATTGGAAAATAGTATTTGTAGTCCAAGATTAGATTAAACTGAAATGTTAGATTTGAGGGTATTTTACTCATCGTTTCACCAACTCAGTTCTGAAACAGGACACTTTCTGGAGCTGGCTTCTCCTCCTGACTATCTGTTAATCAGTGAGGTGCAGCCAGTTTCTCACCACTCCCATGGTTCCGCAGTGGAAATGTTTACAAAAGTTTCCGCCTGCTTTAATTCTCCAGTGTTGGCAGCAGATCTTCTAAGAATCTCCTGTATCCTTATGAGATGCTGATCTCTGCTGAAGAATTTAAAGAAAGGTGCCCTGTTGTTCTGGTCAACAGTTTGGCCCAACCTTATAGATTCGTAGGTTCCATGGAAGATTTACCACAACCCCTTGGTAAGCTATTCTAATAGTTAATTACTGTCACTGATAAAAATTTATGCCTTATTTTCAGTCTGAATTTGGCTAGTTTAAACTTCCAGCCATTGGATTGTGTTGTCTCTTTCTGTACTAGACTGACGAGCCCATTATTGAATATTTGTCCCCCATGTACGTGCTTATCGACCATAATTAAGTCACCTCTTAACCTTGTCTTTATTAAGCTAAATAGAAAGAGCTTCTTGAGTCTACCACTGTAAGTCATGTATTCCAATCCTTTAATCATTTTCATGGCTCTTCACCGAACCCTCTCCGATTTATCAACAGCCTTCTTGAATTATGGACACCAGAAGTGACACAATATTCCAGTAGCAGTTGCACCTGTGCCAAATACAGAGGTAAAAGAGCCTCTGTACTAGGGTGACCAGATAGCAACTGTGGAAAAAATGGGACGGGGGTGGGGAGGGGAGGTAATAGGCGCCTATATAAGAAAAAGTCCCCAAAAACAGGACTGTCCCTATACAAACGGGACATCTGGTCACCCTACTCTGTACTCCTGTTGCCTCCACAAGAAAAGCAACCAGAAGGAGAATAAACAGCCTGCTTTAGTGTTCCAGTTTATGGTGAAAATGAGACTAAGGGGACTTCACACTCCCCCAGTGGCCCATGGGTAGCATACCCCCAGCATTATCCCCAGCAGCAGAGTCTGAATATAGCTGATCTGCATTACAAACAGCGACTGTGAAATTGTTTTCACTGCGGCTTTATAGAATACCAAAGTGCAGATTAGCAAGGTTCTATTTCATTGCAGCAGGCACTATTGGCAAGCTACAGGCCAAGCCCTGTACTCATTAGAAATGGATGATTTCACATAATCCTTAGTGTAAAATTGAACACTAACTGTTATGCATCAGCTTTCTTTTTAACGTTGCCCTAGAATTCAAATGATCATCAACTAGGCAAAGAGCAGCATGAAAACTCCATTACATTTCGAAAAAGTTCTGCCAAATGCCCCAGAAAGCAAGGTTAAAAGGGATGTTCAGCATACTATTTACTTTAATCTCACCCTATCCCCTTTCAGTTCCATAATGTCCAGATTTGCTGTCCCTGTTCAATGAGGCATCCTAACAGGCACTATGATGACAATGTCATACCCACCATTTTACAGGGCTGTTGCCTGTATATAGTCTAATGCTCCTGGTGTTTTGCAAAGCAATTTTTAAAATGTTGTGTGAAACTTAATTGTGTAGCGTACAGGGAAATGAAAAGCTTTGCTAAGCTGTGCAGTATACTCGAAAAAAGAACATACCTTAGGGCTTATATACATGCGCAGATAAGCCAAATTAACGGAAGTGCATTAATTAAAGCACATTAAACCTCTGTGAGGATACTCTAATTAAGAATTAAAGTGGCCTTGAAAAAGTACTATAGCAGGGTCTATATAGGGCAGTTGGAGCGTAACACATGAGCTCTCTACAGTTCACACCCCCATAGTCTGAACTGCGGTGCCATGTGGAGCAGCCGTTCATGAATTAAGGTGAAGTGAACTAAAGCCACTTTACTTCTGAATGAGAGTGTCCACACAGGGGTTTAATGTGCTTTAACTAATGCTATTTAAATTCACATTTTCAGTTAATTCAGCTTAGGGCTTGTCCATACAGAAAGTTAAGTATCATTACTATAGGATAGTTCCATGCTGTAGTACAGTTCCATGGAGGTCATATCTGGTGTTGCACACAGTGAATGTCGGTAGGTCTGGACTTGAAGAGAGGAGGTGCTGAGGAGGAGAAGAAAAGAAGAATTCCTTAGACAGGGTAACCGATTTGGTGGATGGGGGAAGCGGTGTTCATAATATGCCTGGACTTCAGCAAGGCTTTTGACAGTCTCACATGACATATGATAAGTAAGCTGGAGAAATGCAGGCTCGACAAAACTACCATTAAGTGGATACATAATAGGTTAAACAACTGCAAGCAAAGCTCAACTATTTATGGAGTGATGTCAGATTGGAGGGAGGTTTCAAGTGGGCTTCCACAGTGATTTTTTTCTGGGTCCGGTGTTGTTTAACATCCTTATTAGTGACCTGGATGTAGATATAGAGAGCACACAGATCAAGTTTTCAGATGACCCAAAGCTGGGGGGAGGGTTGCCAGTGCTTCGGAGAATAGAGCTAAAATTCAGAGGGATCTTCATAAATTGGAGAACTGGGCTATAGACAACAAAATGAAATTCAAGAAAGACGAATGTAAGGTGCTACACTTGGGGAAGAAAGACCAAATGCATAAATACAGAATGGGGGAAAACTGGCTTGGCAGCAGCACTGCGGAGAAGGATCTGGGAGTTGTGGTGCATCACAACCTCAACATGAGTCAGCAATGCGATGCTGCTGCAAAAAAAAGTAAACACAATTTTAGGTTGCATTAACAGAGGCATAGTATGAAAGTCATGGGAGGTGATAGTACTGCTTTATTTGGCGCTGGTTAGGCCTCAGCTGGAGTACTGTGTCCAGTTTTGGTCACTGCTGTATAGAAAGGATGTAGAGAAACTGGAAAGGATCCAGAGGCGAGCGACAAAGATGATCAAAGGGATGGAATGCAAGCCATGAGAGCAAAGGCTGAAGGAACTGGGCATGTTTAGTTTGGAAAAGAGGAGATTAAGGGGGGTTTATGATAGCGGTTTTCACATACTTGAAAGGCTGCCTTAAAAAAAAAAATGGAGAGAAGTTGTTCTCTTTTACCACAGAGGGCAGGACAAGGGGCAATGGGTTCAAACTGTAGCACAGCAGATTTAATTTAAAATGTCAGGAAAATCTTCCTAACTGTAAGACCAGTAGGACAATGGAACAGACTGCATAGGGAGATTGGGGAAACTTCTTCACTGGAGGTTTTCAAAACAAGGCTGGATAGCCGTCTCTCCTGGATGGTTTAGACACAACAAATCCTGCATTTTGACAGGGGGTTAGACTAGATGATCCTTGTGGTTCCTTCTAACCCTATGATTCTGAGATTGTAAGGAGAAGAAGAATTAAAACACACACAAAAACTTAAAGCAGGATTGCTGCAAATTCTACCCACCCACTCTACAGTATATGATGTTCTCTTTTTGATGGGCAGCTAAAATATTAACTCTTCCATTATAATCAAAATTGTGGTAATGGGTGAGTGAGTAGATCGGGGTTGGCAACCTTTCAGAAGTGGTGTGCCGAGTCTTCATTTATTCACTCTAATTTAAGGTTTCGTGTGCCAGTAATACATTTTAACGTTTTTAGAAGATCTCTTTCTATAAGTCTGTAATATAAAACTAAACTATTGTTGTATATAAAGTAAATAAGGTTTTTAAAATGTTTAAGAAGCTTCATTTAAAATTAAATTAAAATGCAGAGCCCGCCCGAACTGGTGGCCAGGACCCGGGTAGTGTGAGTGTCACTGAAAATCAGATCGCATGCCGCCTTTGGCACGCATGCCATAGGTTGCCTACCCCTGGAGTAGATTATATGCCTAGGCTAATGATGACCATTTTCCTAATCCAGTTTAAACTAACTATAGTAAAATACTGAGTGCATCACCTGCTACTGTTTTGGGACATTCTGAAGCATATTATCCTAAAGTGAATAAGATTTTTATACTCCTTGCAGATGGATGTTCAGTGCCAAAAGTTTTAAAACTGCTGCAGTCAGGTAGATATCTGAATTCTATTAATGACTGAATAGTCAGATGTAAAAGTAAAGACTTTTCTCAGCCTAGTCAAGGCAAGGTAATACTTCCTCTAGGGGTCTGAAGTCTCTAGCTGACAGTCAGTTGGAGGGACAAACTCTCTAACTTGTAAAGGTTTTCTTCACAGTCATGAAGCTACAACCATCGTGTTAAAAAAATGAAAGCTTAGATTCTTCAGCAGAATTCTGTATCAAAAGTGGATTTTGTTGCTAATTCTGTAGCTGTGGAACTGCAGAATACATGGGACTCTGTTTAAAGGTGTTTAAAACCATTAGTAATGTGGGGATGGGTCCTCATGGATAGGGCCCTACCAAATTCATGGTCAATTTTGATCAATTTCATGGTCAGAGGTTTATAAAATTAGTCAATGTCATGTTTCCAGCTGTTTACATCTGAAATTTCAGGGTGTTGCAACAGTGGGGATCCCAACCTAAAAGGTACCCGGAAGTGGGTCTGACCCCCGCCTCCCCAGCTGCCATGCAAGGGAACAACAAATCCTATCTTTCCCCAGCCCAGCAGGGACCCACCTCTACAAGTCTCCTCCAATTGCAAGAACCTCTGGGGCTGGAGTTTCCTTCAGCAGTGGGGAGGTAGGCACTTGGAGGTCGGTCTGATTCCCCCCTCATGACAGCTAGAGCGGTGGTGCAAGAGAAAGTCAAGTCCTCTCCCACCTCAGCCCATCCGGGACTTGCATATGGCTTCCAGCATCAAGGGGGAGATCAGATTTCATGGTGAAGGGCTTATTTCATGGTCAGTGACACATTTTTCCCAGATGTGAAATTGGTAAGGCCCTACTTATGGACACTACGGGAATATTTAAAGTGCAGGTTCACGCTGAAAAAGTCCCTGTAAAAATGGCATAATGAAGATGAATCTTTGTCTGTCACTTTCATAGCAACTTCACTCCGTTTACAAATAAGCATCTTTTTTTTTTTCCTTATTTCCAGACGTGCAGACTCAAGCAGGGCTCTAAGAGTCAAATCTTCTTTCAGGTTTGCACGTCATCATTAGTAATAAAGGTTCTGCAGTCCAGATCCTGCATTTTGTTTGAGCTGTACAACTTCATGGAAGATAACCTATTGTATGTGTGGAAAAGAGGACAGCATTTGGCCCTGCAATTCTTATTGTTGCAACCTTGGCCTTTATTTGAGGTGGGGTGGGGTGTCCCTGTGTGTCTGCACACAAATGTATGCGTGTATATATAATATGATGATTGAGGTCACTCTAAAGCCCAGAAGGGGCTTTTAAAATTCTGGAGGCAGGAACGGGCAGCCAAGGTTTGAAGAGCAAAGCAGGTAAACCAGTAGTTCCTATATTGTGTGTGTGTTGTGGGGGATTAAGAACCAAAATCTAAAGTCCTAGATTAAGAGGGAGAGGGCAGGACAGGAACCAGTGCCTCCAGCTCTCAAATAGTGGAGAAAGGGTAAACAAATACGCTGCTACTTCCCAGAGGGGTAAGCAATAAGTCAGGCAGGGGAGGAGCAAATGATTGTCATGCAAGAGGTATGTGTACCAGCACACATGAGAGCAAGGGAGAGGTTAAAGAAACTGAGGCATGAAGAGCTGTAAAACCTGCTTAAAAAGTCATTTTTTGTTATAGGAAAACAAAAGTTAATTCCTGTTTTGTTTTGTTTTCTAAACTCTCTGCTCTGTCATTTTGCAAATGCAGGCAGGAACAAGGGGCCTGTACTAACAGAGGAAAGTGCCTTATTAAAGATAACTCGAATGTGACAGAGATAATGACCCTTTTCAAAACAGTAGCCAGTGTGATGGCTTCCTTAAAAATGCTACACATTGTTTCTGTAATAATTCCAATAAAGAACTATACACTGCCTTATCTTCAGAATGGCAGATAAGATTGAGATATTGAAATGTAAATCTTTTTCTAAGGGTTTAACAGTTGAAATCATAGAAGGAAAAATTTTAGGACCGGTCTGTGCCTTTCTTATTGTCTTATAAAATGTTGTCTAAATATTTTCTGTTCACTTTCATGGACACCCCAATTTTGTTTAGCATTGAAACAATAGTACTGTTTTGCTTATTAAAATACCATTGCAAGATATTGTGAATAAACTGTTTTGCTTGAGGAAGAAAATATGTTAACAAATACAGCAGTATGTTGAATTAAGCCAGATGTATAAATGTGAGTTGAATGCACATGTAGAATTTCAGTTGAGCTGTTAATGAGATTCTGACAGGCAAGAAAACAAGATGGTTTATGCTTTTTAGTCACTTTTGTTAAGCTCCATTATTTAGTTGGAAAAACATTTAATATAATATATTTGAGACATACATAAAGTATGACGGTTCTTTGTTTTTTCCAGTTTTACATTAGTTTTTTCCTTTTCATTCCATGTAATGCATTACAACTGTTTAACATCTCTATCTTTTCCAGTATTGTATGTGCTCTACGTCAGATATGTAGGATCTGGAACTTATGTAACAAATGAATCCTGTTTGCTAGTTTTTGCATGTTCTTTGTGCTATTATGCTTCAGTGACATCTTTACTAATACAGTACTTCTATTTTGTGATTCTACCAAAAATTCATATTGGAAATCTTGACCAGATCTATCTTTGCTTAAAATGTATTTATTGCCATTCCACTAAGGATGTTGAAAATTCATTTAAAAAAAACACATTTATTTTCCAAAGTAAGGTGGAATGAGATTTTCTGAAGTGCCTAAGTGAGTTAGGCACTGCCACAAATTTGGTCGAGGGCCCCCTTTCAGCAGCCCACCAGCCAGCTGTGAGGGGAGTCCAAGCAGGTGTGTCCCTGGGTCCTCCATTGTTTTAAGTCTCTGGGGCTTGAATGGAGTCCAGCTACTGCCCCAGTCTGGGAGTCCCTAAGAACACTTTGAATGCAGATCCTGTCCTAATATTCCCTCCTGAGAGCTGGAACCTGCTGTTCAGCTGCCTGACCCCTCTGGGGGTGGGGCTGACTTTTCAGACTCTGTCATACTTAAACACACCTAGAACTCCGCTCCACAGATGTGAAGATTTTGGTTTACAGGTTAACTCTCTCTGGAGGCACATACTAGTTGTGAAGCATATTTCATGGAGAGACAGGTGTTGCTCAGATTAACACATTATTGCTCCCTTACTTAATCATATGAAGTACAAGACAGTACAGATCATTTAGAAAACAACAAACCTTCTAAACACAAAGCCCCTCACTAGGTTACCCTTTCCTTGGGTGGTATTGGGGACTATGTATGTCCAGGAAGGCAGACAGGGTTTCCCTGTATCATGCAGGCTGTTAATGATGGGTAGCTTTTTCTTCAGAGACTTCTCTTCCCCACCTCCTGTGACTTTGATTGCTCCTGTCCAACGCTTCCAGTTCCTGTGTGGTTCTCTTGTTTTATGTGCCCCTTCCAACACCTACCTTCCTTTGTTCTCTCTTGGTAACTTTCCACTGGTCTTTATAAAAACAAAACAAAAACATTCAGAAGAGGAAGCATCTCTTCCCTTGGGATGCTGTTCCATATAATCTTTGTGTGGTCAAAGCATCTTAAATACTTCCTTGTTGTGTGCAATCTGCTCTTCAGGCTGATAAGACGTTACACACACACACACACACACACACACACACACTCTCTCTCTCTCTCTCATGGTAAGTGGTTTCATGATACCATTTCATGATATCAGCCAGAATTCATGTGTCTGTCTAGATCGCCAGTTTATCACAGCAAATAAACTGTATTTCAAATTATTTTGACTGCTGTTCAGGAAACTAATGGAAGCAAAGGTGGTGATGGTGGGATTGATTGAAAAAGGACCGTAAGGAAATGAGAGAAAAAGAATACAGGTGTCAGATACTGCAGGTGCAGCACTAGAAGATCCATGGTTTTTTCAGCAAACTGGTCCAGGAGATACACATTTCTGTGCAACAATAATAAAGAAACTACTCCCCCATCTCCACAGGAGTTTAACTTAGAAAAAGAAAAACATGCAAATGCCAGTATGTCGAATAGCCCAAAACAAAAATAGTGCTACTGACCAAATTTTTATTTTCTTATAGAGGCTAGAGGTCCGCATGCAGACCCTTTTTGCGTACAGATGTGGTCTCCTCATCTCAAAAAAGATATACTGGCACTAGAAAAGGTTCAGAAAAGGGCAACTAAAATGATTAAGGGTTTGGAATGGGTCCCATATGAGGAGAGATTAAAGAGGCTAGGACTTTTCAGCTTGGAAAAGAGGAGACTAAGGGGGGATATGATAGAGGTACATAAAATCATAAGTGATGTGGAGAAAGTGGATAAGGAAAAGTTATTTACTTATTCCCATAATACAAGACGTAGGGGTCATCAAATGAAATTAATAGACAGCAGGTTTAAAACAAATAAAAGGAAGTTCTTCTTCACGCAGCACACAGTCAACTTGTGGAACTCCTTACCTGAGGAGGTTGTGAAGGCTAGGACTATAACAGAGTTTAAAAGAGAACTGGACAAATTCATGGTGGTTAAGTCCATTAATGGTTATTATCCAGGACGGGTAAGGAATGGTGTCCCTAGCCTCTGTCTGTCAGAGGGTGGAGATGGATGGCAGGAGAGAGATCACTTGATCATTGCCTGTTAGGTTCACTCCCTCTGGGGCACCTGGCATTGGCCACTGTCAGTAGACAGGATACTGGGCTAGATGGACCTTTGGTCTGACCCGGTACGGCCTTTCTTATGTTCCCTCTGGATTGCTTGCTACTCCTACATCTGAATGTAGTATTTCATCTTTCCCAAGTTAATTGCTTTTTCAGTCCTGGGTTCCCATGTCCTGTTCATTTTCATCCTTTTCAGTCATCTGAGTCTTCCTACCATGCATAGCTTAATCATCCCACAAAACCTTAGTAGATAGAAGTAACCCATTCCATTTCCTTCATAAGGGCCAAAGTGACACAGCTGGCTTCTTTATCCCACAGACATTTAGGGCATGGCTACACTTGCAGATGTAGAGCGCTGAGAGTTAAACCAGCCTTCGTAGAGCACAGTAGGGAAAGCGCTGTAGTCTGTTCACACTGACAGCTGCTTGTGCACTGGCGTGGCCACATTTGCAGCACTTGCAGCGGCATTGGGAGCAGTGACTGCAACGTACTTTTCAAATGGGGGTGGGTGGGGTGGAGTGTGACGGAGTGTGTTGTGTGTATGTGGGGGGCTGAGAGCATATCAGCATGCTGTCTTGTAAGTTCACACACACACCCCCCACCTCTCTCTCTCTGGTGGAATACCAGCAGCGCTGTAGCCGCAGAGACAGAGCTCTCTACGTGCCTTGCCAGTGTGGACGGGTAGTGAGCTAGTGCCCCCGGGGCTCCTTTATTGCGCTGTAACTCACAAGTGTAGCCAAGCCCTTAGTAACACTGACCTAAAACATGCTGATGTAAGGTAGCCAGTGGTTAATTTGTGCCAGGGCTTGCCAGAGCTGAGCCCCCGGCACCCATAGGCTTGGTAGTGCATAGCCCTGGCACCTCTGGGCTTGCTGCATCAGTTATGAATTGTAAAAAAAAATGTTTGAGCCCCTGCACCTAATTGCTTGAGTCCTGGCACTTCTTTAATTACAAATTAAGTACTGAAGGTAGCACTAACATTGTTGAAAAACATTGACATCAGGATTATAGGATATGATAAAGAAAAATAAATTCTCTTCCCTTGTCACTCTCAACATCAGAAAATTACAACTGCAAGAAGTAATGTAAAACACTCACATGGGCTCCGGGAATTGGTAATAAAATATGGAGCCTTGAGAATTTAAGTACAGTCAAAACGGAGTGAGACAGAAAGGGGGATGGTGAGGGAAGTGAAAGAAAGGGAAGTAAAAGTTAGGGTCCTAAAGATGAACATACTGTCTTATGGTGTGTTGTTGATTGTGACAGTTCGGCACCTAACTGAATTTTAATACATAAAGGACATATTGTAACCTTTTTCTTTGGGCAAACATCCCAATGATAGTAGTGGAAGATATATTGAGGATTAGGTATTATTAAAGTATTGTGGCAGTAGAATCACTATTGTTAAGGCTGATCTGGGATTCCCAATTTAAAACAGGTGGGAAAGGTGTCTGTTTTGAGTTAAAGGATCAATTTGTTATTGTGGTTTATGATCTGCTTGAATTTTCTATGCCAGTTTGTGGTGAAAAAATAAGATAGGAGGTTAATTATGATTTTTTTTTTTTTTTTTTTAAAAAGCTGCTATGGGGCTAAAACTTTGCTAATGTCGAACATTTTCTTTGGATCTCTTTTTAAAGCAAAGCAGTTTCTGGTGTGACTGTTTTTTGTGTGAGTCTGTCTTTTAAATATTTATTTGACATTTAAAAGTTACTGACTGTAAATGGAATATTCAAATATTGCGGATCGAGATCTGCAATGTTAATTTTGACCTAAGGTTACAATAAAGAAGTTAATTCGACACAATACTGCTGAAGACACAGGCTATAATGACAGTGTTGATATAATTCAAACTATGACAGAGAGTTTAGGATAATATATTGTATCAGATACATTCTTTACCATATTACATGACTTCAGAAGTTGTATTTGTAACCTACCCTAACAGGGTGGCTTGTTATCCCTCAGTAAGGGCTAGATCATAGTGGTTTGAGTTTGCTCTTATTGCCTTTCATCTGGTTCTTTGGCTGAAACACTAGAGGGCTCCAACTTTTAAGACTAGAGGTGTGATGTACACCAACCCGGTGTTAAATGAAAACCCTTGGAAATTAACAACGACAAAACAAAATAAATCCTTGAAGTCATGGATCTAAGTAGCTGCAAGAAAAGTCAACCTTCACGTTGCTTACTATGCTGTTAAGACCCTCCAAGAGACACCTGTTTCCATTTCCAACAAATACCGTAGAACAGGGGTGGGCAAACTTTTTGGCATGATGGACCACATCAGGGTATGGAAATTGTATGGCAGGCCATGAATGCTCACGAAATTGGGGTTTGGGGTGCAGGAGGGGGTGAGAGCTCCTGCTGGGGGGTGGGGTCAGGGATAATGGGTTTGGAGTGCAGGAGGGGGTTGTGGGCTGAGGCAGGGGATTGGGGTGTGGGAGGGCGTGTGGGCTGGGGGTGCGGGTTCCAGGGTGGGGCCAGAAATGAGGGTTTCAAGGTGCAGGAGGGGGCTCTGGGCTGGGGCAGGGATGGGGGTGTGAGCTCTGAGGTGGGGCTGGGGATGCGGGATTTGTGGTGCAGAAGGGTACTCTGGGCTGGAACCGAGGGATTTGGAGGGCAGGAGGGGAATCGGGGCTGGGACAGAGCATGTGGAGCCCCCTGGCTGTACCTGCATGTAGGAACAGGAGGGGGGACAGGCCGTTGCTTCTGGGATCTGCGCGGAGTCACGGCATGCACGGAGTGGGGCGAGCCCTTGACCCCACCCACCAGCTGGAGTGCCGGAGTGGGGCAAGCTGCCGACCCCACTCCCCGGCGGGAGCTCGAGGGCTGGATTAAAAGGTCTGATGGGCCAGACGCGGCCTGTGGGCTGTAGTTGGCCCACCCCGCCATAGAACGATATGTACCCCAATTTCATCCAACTCACTATCATCCAAAACATGAGTAGTGATCTCTGCAATGTTAAAGCAGAATAATGTTCCAAATGGATAGACAGTCAGATTTGCCAGTCTGTTGGTATTAGAGAGTATGAGGGAACCTCTGATGTGCATGACAGCAAGATGGATGAAGTTGGAGTATGGTTTTTTGTTTTTGTAGGTATTTTGTATATGTTTTGGTGATGGGAGTTATCTCTTGGAGTGTAGGATCAACAGCACTGTAGGTGATGTTTGTCTTAACAGTCCTAAATTTGTTCTTTTGTCATAATTAAAAATGGAATTCAGTCTTCTCCCACATAATGGTTTTCACACTCAGTATGTAGAGGGACCTAGAGCTAAATGCACAGAGATTGACTAAGAGAGGAATTTGTGGTTGGACACAGATTTACTAATATTTGAAGAAAATGATGGAGAGGAATTATTTGTCATATGAGAATATGACAGGAAGAAATAGGATAAATTAAGAGGAAAAACATCAACTCAATATCCAGAAAGTCTTTGTTTATATGGTCTCCTGAGGGAAAAGGATGAAAACATCATTATCAGTCTAATTTAAAACAACTAAAATAAAATGATACAGTAGGAACCAATCCCAAACAGATGGGTGGATTACCTAACAGATCCATTCCATTTTAACTTGTATATTTCTGAAATTCACCACAATGTGTATACACTTAAGATATTTGCATTCCCTGCTTTTAGAAACAAGTTATTTGTAGTACTTATTCACAATATACATATTCATACTCTTTATTCAAAGTACAGTCATAATAAAGTGCCATTTTAGTTGTTGTGAAAGAAGAAATGCAAATTACAACTATCAGAGCAGATTGTTGTTTTATTTCATTGATTGTCTCTGCCCATCCCCTCAATTTAGTAATCATGAAAGTGTATTGGCTTTTTTATTCTTCCTGAAGGATGCTCTTTTTGGCACATTTTTTTATTTTGAACACACCAGCAGTGTTGCTCACCAGTTTATATTGGCATTTATGTAGCTCTTTTGGGTGGCTTGGTAAGAGTGTTATACCGTGACTTGTGTTTTAAGTTGAGCACTGTATACAACACACAAATTTTTCCTTCTTACTCTAGGGAATACCTTGTACATATTGAGATAAAGTTGGTTAGATAGTTAATACACTCTCTAATGCAATTAGCTGCTTTTAAGGGCAACCAGACTACATAATGGTGAGGCCTTCAAGTGAGAGAGAGCTCAGACCCAAGCCAATAATAATTCATGCTGAGAAAACTTGGCCCACGAGATCATGCTCATGGACTTTCATGAGTTAGAGATAGTGAGGGAATGTTGTGCAATCTAATACATACTGAATTACCCGATAGACACCAAATAGGTACTGTCAATACTATGTGTGGGTCAATTGAGTTTCCTAACTACAAAGAATCTTATTACCATAATTTATTCTAAAGACTCTGTTTTGACACGCATGTTGGCCTTTCTGTAGCCTGAGGGGAGCTGCAAGAAGAATAACTAACATGACTTCAAACATGTTATTCTGCTTCTTAACAAACATTAAGTGGACTTTTCAGTCATGTTACGTTAAATTTGATTCAACTAACACACTGAAAAATGCAGCTTTTTTCAGCTGCCAGTTAGACTCTGAGATTTCCGTATACCTGCAGACTTATATTTGTATAATTAATTCTACAATATGTCTACCATAGTCTTTTTCTCTTTTAATACAGAGATTTCAAAAGAAATAATAAACAAAATGAAACACAACAAAACAAAGTCATCTTCAGAGTCAGAACTCTTCATTAGCGAAATTTGTTAACAAAATAATGATTCCAAGTAGGAGGCAAGGGACAGGAAGTGAATATATTTCATCATGATTTTGTTGTGTTATAGCGAGAAAGTACTATGACTCAAAGCACAGAAATGATTGGGGAAAAATCACTGATATTTTTAGTCTTAAATATTTAGACTAGTAGCAGAAATGAATATAAACTAAAACCTTGCCAGTCTTTCCTAAATAGAGGATGTTTGTGACTTCCATTCTCAAGTTCTTCAATGCTGTTAATGTTAAAATACCTGAGAATATGAATTAAACTGATTTGGCTATTTTAAATGGCCTGCTTGGGTGGTTGTTGGATGTTTTGATATCTGCACTATAGCTTTCTCATTGACCTAAGTAAACAGATGGACTTCAATGAGTAGGACCCTACCAAATTCACGGCCATGAAAAATGCATCACCGGTTCGTGAAATCTGATGTCCCCCCGTGAAATCTGTGTAGTATAGGGTAAAAGCCCACAAAAGGCCAGATTTCACGGGGGACACCAGCATTTCTCAAATTGGGGGTCCTGACCCAAAAGGGAGTTGCAGGGGGAGTCACAAGGTTATTTTAGGGTAGTATTGCCACCCTTACTTCTGTGCTGCCTTCAGAGCTGGGTGATCTGAGAACGGCAGCTATTAGCCAGGCACCCAGCTCTGAAGGTTGTGCCCTGCCAGTAGCAGCGCAGAAGTAAGGGTGGCAATACCATACCATGCCACTCTTACTTCTGCGCTCCTGCCTTCAGAGCTGGGCAGCTGGAGAGTGGCGGCTGCTAACTGAGGGCCTGGCTCTGCAGGCAGCAGCATAGAAGTAAGGGTGACAGTTCCATACCATGCCATCCTTACTTGTATGCTGCTGTTCGCGGTGGCGCTGCCTTCATAGCTGGGCTCCCGGCCAGCAGCCGCTGCTCTCCAGCTGCCCTGGTCTGAAGGCAATGCCGATGCCAGCAGCAGCACAGAAGTAACAGTAGCAGTACTGCAACCCGCTCTACAATAGCCTTGCAATCTTTCCCCCCCCCCCCCCCCCCGCCCACACACACACACACACACACACACACACACACACACTCCTTTTTGGGTCAGGATGCCTACAATTACAACACAGTGAAATTTCAGATTTAAATAGCTGAAATCATGAAATTTACTATTTTTAAAATCCTATGACTGTGAAATTGACCAAAATGGATCGTGAATTTGGTAGGACCCTTTCAAGGAGTATTTGAAGAGTAAAGAAGAGGATCTTCTTTTCTTTGAGTCTCAGTATATGGAGGGAATTTATTTCTGATTGGTCATGCCACCCTTAACTAATTATTCACTTCTGAGGTTTTATAATGGGGGTCGGCAACCTTCGACATGCGGCTCATCGGGGTAATCTGCTGGCAGGCCATGAGACATTTTGTTTACATTGATCGTCCGCAGGCACGGCCCCCTGCAGCTCCCAGTGGCCATGGTTCACCGTTCCCGGCCACTGGGAGCTGCAGGAAGCGTCGGCCAGCACATTCCTACTTCCCGTGCCACTTCCCGCAGCTCCCATTGTCCAGGAATGGTGAACGGCGGCCACTGGGAGCTGCGGGGGGCCGTGCCTGCGGACACTCAACGCAAACAAAATGTCTCACGGCCCGCCAGTGGATTACACTGATTGGCCGTGTGCCGAAGGTTTCCAACCCCTGTTTTATAATCTTGTGGGAATATCTGATTCTTCAGGGATAATATTTCTAATCCCCCTAATATTTTTAGAGTGACAGATGGTGCTAAATGTTTTATGGATATACTTTAGTCATCAAACTCTTCAGTTTTGCTACACTTGCTTTTGTGTTGTCCAAGTCTTTTAATTGGCTTCTTTATGCTCTTATTAGTTCAGTAGCATGCATAAAACCTATTTTATCCCAATTGAAATATGCTAAACTTCATGCAGAAGCAAAATTAAATACTGGGTTTAAATAATGAACTAGTTTTTTCACACTTTCTACTTTATTCTTTAGTATATAAACTGTGATAGGTGAATGTTGTGAACAGAATTCATAGTGATGAAACACAAATACAGTTGGTTTGAAATTTATGCACAATACCTTACCGTGGACACTGTTCCTGTTAGTATCACAAATGTAGCCTGTTTTTTAGCAAGGCAACAATTGCCATTTGTCAACAAAATTAAGTTTGAAATATATTTTACTATTTGTTCTGAAGAGCTGCTTCTCTCATTGTGAACTTTTGGGATTGCTGAGCAAAATTTCAGGTATTTAAAATTTTCCTTAGACTAGTGTTGTGCTTTAAATCTGGCAATCACTAAGTTATATTGCTACATTTCTCTTTCCTCGAGATATCAGTTCTGATTCTTAGGAGTCCTGAAGTGCTTTAATTTTTCCAAGCAGGTCTTCTTGACATGGTGTTGAAGATGGTTTCATCCTGTGTGCATTAGGCTTTGACACTGATGAAACTGCACTTATTGTTGATAATGGAGACAGACAAGTCTGGAAAAGGGAAGAATGGGGTTCACACTTAACACTGTGCTGAGATAGTGTGCATTTCTCTTTGGATGCAAACTTAGTAACAATTCACAACTGGTGAATTTCCACTGGGTGCAGCAGTGGTGGAAACAGTAGAGTAGACAGTAATTGGGTAGGGCTCACGTGTCTTTTTTTTTTTTTTTTTTTGGTAATTCATGTGACCAAGGGAGCCAAATTAAGGTAATACATGATACCTTTATTCTGATATTTTCTAACTTTTGATCTTTGACTTCTCAGCCTTAACATTTTTAATGCAGATTTTTATATGCTATTTCAGGGGGTTTTTTTTAAGCTAGGAAACCCCCAGAAATTCCATCATGGGGAGCTGTATAGACCCCTACATGGATTATTAGCATAGTTTGAATGCAGAATCTCAAATCCAGATTCTGCATTCAAAAGCACAGATATTTACTGTTGGAATCAAAGGAATAAGTGGTGATAGTACTATGCTGTTATCTTCTAAGTGGACCAGATATTACAAGGGGATGTGAGACATTGCTAGACAGTGGAGGAATGTTAGTAAACCAAAATCTTGGATTCTGTTCATGGCTCTTGAGGGAAGTGTGGTCTGGTGATTCCAGATATTACAGCCAGGCACATATATTTGGCATATTCATTCTGAAAGGCATTGTGACAAAGTGGGTGAGTTTTGGGTCTACCATATTAGCAAACTGAGGAACAATTCTAGGATCAGTTCTGGCCCCTTGTTCCAGTAGAATGAATTGAATAGACTTTCATCTGCGGAAACTCATCCAGTGCACAAGCAGCATAAAACTGCATATTCATGTGTTGCATAGGGCTACCTGAACTCTGCAGTATTCCCAGACCCAACTGGCCTGAGCCATGACACTCTCAATCCAATGATACAGCATAGCCGTGCATGATGCTTGTGCTACCAGCCCCATCCTTTGTTTCATTTTTGTAAAGAAAAATCTTTATTGAAAAGTGACAGGAAATCCAGCATGTGCATAAGATATATGAGGGTCCCTGAGGTATTAGTCTCAATAAATAGCAGTAGTCTGTGAAAACTGAAGGTTTGGTCCTTATATTTATTTCAGAAAATGTCTTGTATATCATAGAAATTGTAATGTGGAATGCCTTCAAATAGCACAGAAGGGAGTGGACTCATGTATTTTAATGAAAAAACAATGAGGAGTCCTTGTGGCACCTTAGAGACTAACAAATTTATTTGGACATAAGCTTTCGTGGGCTAAAACCCACTTCATCAGATGCATGGAGTGAAAAATACAATAGGGAGGTTTAAATACACAGCATATGAAAAGATGGGAGTTGCCTTACCAAGTGGGGGGGGGTCAGTGCTAATGAGCCAGTTCAATTAAGGTGGAAGTGGGCTATTCTCAACAGTTGACAAGAAGGGGTGGAAATCACCTTTGTAGTGCTAATGAGGCCAATGTAAACAAGGTGGCCCATTTCAAACAGTTGACAAGAAGGTGTGAGTATCAGCAGGGGGAAATTAGTTTTTGTAGTGACCCATTCACTCCCAGTCGTTATTGAGGCCTAATTTGATGATGTCCAGTCAGCAAATTAATTCCAGTTCTGCAGTTTGTCGTTGGAGTCTGTTTTTGAAGTTTTTGTTGTTGAAGAATTGCCACTTTGAAGTCTGTTATTGAGTGTCCAGGGAGATTGAACTATTCCCCGACTGGTTTGAATGTTCTAATTCTTGATGTCAGATTTGGGTCCATTTATTCTTTTGCGTAGAGACTGTCCGGTTTGGCCAATGTACATGGCAAAGGGGCATTGCTGGCATATATCACATTGGTAGATATGCAGGTGAATGAGCCCCTGATGGTGTGGCTGATGTGGTTAGGTCCTATGATGGTGTCCCTTGAATAGATATGCAGACAGAGTTGGCAGTGGGGTTTATTGCTGGGTTTGGTTACTGGGTTAGTGTTTTTGTTGTGTGGTGTGTAGTTGCTGGTGAGTATTTGCTTTAGGTTGGGGAGATGTCTGTAAGTGAGGACTGGCCTGTTTCCCAAGGTCTGTGAGAGTGAGGGAGCGTCCTTTGGGATAGGTTGTAGATCCTTTATGATGTGCTGGAGAGGTTTTAGTTGTGGGCTGTAGGTGATAGCCAGTGGCATTCTGTTACTTTCTTTGTTGGGCCTGTCCTGTAGTAGGTGACATCTGGGTACCCTTCTGGCTGTCTCAATCTGTTTTTTCACTTCACCAGGTGCGTATTATAGTTCTGCAGTTTTGGTTTACGATTAAGGAATTTGTTGATTTTTATAATAAGTGAAAAATAAAATCCAGTAAAGTTTAAGAAATACTCAATATTGTAATCTGTAAAATAACATTTCTCTGTAAATAAACATTCTACCTGGAAAGACTGGAATGAGTGACTTTACTTTTTATCCTTTCTCTGTAAGGGCAATGCATTTAGTAGGGAAAAGAGCAGATTGTAATAAATAGCCAAGCCTTGTTCTCAGGAGGTGGTTTTCTTGTCTGTTGAACACAAGAATGAAAACAATTACTATTATAAACAGATTCCAGCTAAGATATAATTTGATGACCAGCAATCAAGAGCAATGTTTTACTGCATGCTGATTAATTAAATGTTTTTACATCTTCAATTTACAAAAAAAGCAGCAAAACTTATTTTGTAATTTGCAAATTATTTAAATTTTTGATTCCATTAATCAATTGTTGAAAATATTTTTATGTCTTTTACTAACAAGCTAAAACTTTTAGATTGGGAGAAATTTTTTTGTACCTTGCACCTGTGTATCCTTGTTAGTTCAAATTAAGATTATTCTTCTGTTTCCCTTGTTTGAAGAGGCGTCTGCAGCATATTTGTCAGTGTTCATGTGCTGCAAAACAGATACCTGATACCTCATCTAATTAGAACTAATGCTGCACTTGCCATAATGCTTCAAAACTACTTGATTGGATCTGATTCCCTGGGACTGAGCTCCAGATGTTAATTTACAGTCTGCCATCTGCTTATTATTAGTATTTCTGTCAAGTTGCAGGTCAAAATTATAACTTGCTTGCTGTCAATAGTATGTTAGCATTTTAACACCATTTATATACTCCACCCTGGATGCTTTTCTGTAATTGCAATCTAATTTGCATTTTTGCCTCAGAAGAGATACAGGGTGAAACAAACATGTAGTATGTGTCACAGATCAGGGCAGTTGCACCTGGATTTCTCCTGAGTGGTCTAGATAAGGGGGTTGGATCATGGGGAGGGGATGGGGAGAGTATGGGAGCCCTGGCCTGGGTGGTGAGGCCTTCCTCCCCTCTCCTCCTTCTTTTCCCCCCCGTACCAGTAAGAAATGGATTTCACTTGCACCGCTGCCTGCTTGCTTTCTCTTCAGAAACAGTTAACATGTGTGATTGTTGTAGCTTATAACTGTAGCACAGTTCTTTCTATGCAAGCCTATTTTATTCTTAAGTTAAAAAGCATTACAGAGAAAACATATTAAAAACAATAAAACAACCTATACACATGTTAATAAGCTTAGCAGAATTAACCCCAGCCCTAACATCGATTCTGGCAGGAGCAGTCCTTCAATCCCCCAGCCAAGAGAAGTCCTTGTAGTTACCCAGTTCATGACAGCTTCAGTTCAGAACAAGCACTCTCATAAAATGTTTAGTTCACCCTTTATATGGTTCAGGGAACTTTAATCTGTAAGCAGGTAATTAGTATATAATGGGTCTCTCTCTCACAATGGCTATCTTCAAAAGGCTTTGGAGGGGAGAATTTGCATTTTCCTCTTCCCAAGTTGCTTCCTAGGAAATCCACTTCTATATATACTGTTCCAAAAAGACCTCTGAATTTCCTAATATCTTCCAAGATTGCATTACCCTTGTCTTCCTGCTTAAAAAGTTCCATACAATCTCCTTACATAAACATTGGCATTTCTAACATAATAAACTAAGAAGATGTTAAACTTAATTGAATAAATTTTAACTTAATTCAATGAAGTTTGTTCAGGATATAACAGGATACTGTCCATCTGTTTAAAAAACTATATGACATGTTTAGTGAAGTATGAAGCAGCCCTTCATAATAGTACATAATAGTCCTCAGAATAAGTGCTAGTATATCTTTCTTCCTTATACCTCACAAAATTGTTGAACGTCTCCTTTGATGGTGTGATCCACAGTCCAGAGAAGTCAATAGGCTTTGAATCAGGCCCTAAGTGCAAAACGCAAATCAACAAGTGATTTCCACAAAGGTCTCCTACGTGTCATGAAGATTATTGCTGAGGTTATGCTCCTGTGAAGTACTGTCCAATCAATATTAGACTTTAAGCCCTAGAGAGAATCTTACTTACATCAATCAAATTGGAAGTGTAGTATGCAGAGGGTAAAACCTACTTGGTTTTAGTACTACAGTCTGATCAATCAGTATCTCAAAATGTAGCATCTTATAATGGGATTGCATCTAGATATTGATTCTAAACTAGCTGTGTACATAATTAAACTTTATTGCTGACATTTATTTCATATTTTTATTGTTTTAAAATGTATTTCTATTTCTCTTCATCTGTCTTTATGAAATAATTTTAAAATTAACAGCCATATTAATGTATAACAATTTTTAAAGCAATATGTCAAAGCTGTTCTTAAAACTATATGGATATTTTAATAAAATAAATCATTTTGTCACTAACATTAATATCTTGGTCTTCTAAAGGACTCATTCCCTTGCCTGGTGTCAGGTATCAGAGGGGTAGCCGTGTTAGTCTGTATCCACAAAAACAGCTCCCTTCTCCTCATGTGTCAGTATATTTATGCCTGCATCTGTAATTTTCACTCCATGCATCTGAAGAAGTGAGGTTTTTTACCCATGAAAGCTTATGCCCAAATAAATCTGTTAGTCTTTAAGGTGCCACTGGATTCCTTGTTGTTTTAAAGGACTCATTTAACATGTTAGCATAAATATTTTTATTTGTTTTTCTGACTTGTATTCAGTGCCAGCCATTTCCACCGGGGTGAGCCTTTCCTCCTGCTCTTTTGCGCTTTTCTCCATGCTGCCCCTTAGACCTCCTTCCTGCAGTAATCCGTAAAGTAGCAACTGTATCATTCTTCAAATACTTGCTCAAGCCTGCTTGTACAGGGGTGCCTGTGGTAAATTAACTAATAATGACCATCCAAGTGTCCAGTAGGGGACTACTGATATTACTGCAGATGCCAGAGGGGACCTTGATGATTTGTGTAAATTCTTCAGAGCAGAGATTGTTTCTTAGTATCTGTTAGTACAGTGCTCAGTAGAAAGGGAATATAAATTATACATGTGGCTATCTACATAAGTATGCTTTTCTCTCACTGCTACTCTTCTCTTCATTCCTCTACTTGCACTACTTTTTAATTGCACGTACTTATTATGTCTTTTCTTAATTTAAATTTGTTTGCAGTGGTGTTGTGGCTGTGTTGGTCACAGGATGTTAGAGAGACAAGGTGGGTGAGGTAGTATCTTCTCCACCAACAGAAGTTGGCTCCATAAAAGAGAGAGGCTTTTGAGCTTACCGAGAGCTCTCTTTTCCAGATATGAAGGAGAATTCTGTGTAAGCTCGAGAGCTTCTCTTTCACCAACAGAAGTTGGTCCAATAAAAGGTATTACCTCACCCAACCTGTATCTCTTAATTTAGATTTTAAGTTCTTCAAGACAGGGACTGATAGTGTTAGTACAGTACTCAGCAAAATGGTGTCCTAATCCTGACTGGCATGGGGCTGATTTAAATTCTGCCAAGGGCTCCACATGTCACACAGAGGTTGCAGGGATGCCCTGACTCAATGTGTGTCCCATCTTCCCACTTTTCAGGCTCCACTGTCGGTCTTCAAGCGCTATGACACGGGGCAGAATGCATTTCATGTATAGCCGGTGTAAAATGGTGAGAATTTAGTATTTATACGGTAATTGCAGCTTGCCGTATAGCCAGCTCTAAAATTATGTAATTCATATATCCAGAGTAGTGCTGAAGATGCAAGGTGTTGTACTGCTGTTGAGCAGCTGCTCAAAGAATCTAATGTGTTTTATTACTTTTTCCCCATTTTTTTTTAAAACCAGCAGTAGGTCACACCTTCTATAGAATTGTTCTTTGTCTTAGGGAGGAGCCAACTTCAATGTAACCAACTTTTCTGAATGTGGTTTAATTTATATAATCTCAAAATGAACAAAATAGTCAATGAAAATATACATTATAATATGTGTATATTAGGGCTGTCACGTGATTGGAAAAATTAATCACGCAATTAAACAATAATAGAATACCATTTATTTAAATACTTTTTGATGTTTTCTACATTTTCAAATATATTGATTTCAATTACATCACAGAATACGGAATGTACAGTGCTCACTTTATTTTTGATTACAGATATTTGTGCTTGTAACAGTTCCGCCTCACCACTGTGGTGCCTGCTGCTGGTGCTTCCGGGAATTAGCTCAGTCTTTTCGCAGGGCGCCCTCCTCCGGTGGCGTCTCACCTGCCATCACATTTTCTCCGGACGTGTGGCATCTCAAGGATTGTGGCATCCTCTTCAGGACACAGACCTCCAACTGTGCCCGATTCCGTTCTCCCCCACTTCTGGGGGAACAGCAGTTCTCTGTCCAGCCACTCGCCTCTGTGGCTGACTGCAGCCCAAGGTTCTGCAGTTGTAATTCTGTGTTGTAACTGAAATCAATATATTTGAAAATGTAGAAAAACATGCAAAAATATTTAATAAATTTCAATTGATATTCTATTGTTTAACAGTGTGATTAATCACAATTAATATTTTTGAGTTAATTGTGTGAGTTAACTGTGATTAATCGATGGCCTGTGTGTGTGTGTGTGTATGTATATGTATATGTGTATATATGTATGTATGTAAACTTATGGAACATACTTTGACATTTTTCAATTAACTTCCAGATTGTATACAATATTTTTAATTTGAAATCCAGGGTTGTCACTGCTGGCTGTTTCGATGCTAGATACTTCCTTTCCACTCACTTCTTTTTTTTCTTGGCCGGTCATTTGTCATGATGCCCTGTCTTGATTTTTTTTCTTTTCTTTTTGAGAGAAGCTAATTGACTCCATGTGGAGTTAACACTCTACTTGTAAGCGAAGACATCCACCTTACACTTTTTTCTTTTGAAATGGAAAATAGTTTTCTACTGAGAACCTCAATTGTCTTCTTGCTCTAAGTCTCCGGTTGTATTTTTTTTAAACAATATTCTACTTCTGCGCCATTATGTCAGCTTAATAATTCATATACTTGAATGCTACAAACATTTAGGTAAAATGCTTTTCCTTCTATGAAAAAGTTTCAGTTCCTGGTGTTAATATGCAAATTAGATGATAGAGTAGGTAGTTTTTCTTCACTAATTTAAAAAGAAAACAGTACAGTGGTAATATGTCATCAGATGTTGGCTGTGTGTGTGTTCTCTGTGTGCCGTCCCAGTTCTGAGCAGGTAGCTGGCACAGCAGACCTCGAGCAAACCGCCTAATAACCACAAGATCTATTAAGGTACAAAGGCACCTGGCCAGGTTTATTGTCAACGAAGCACGGTACTAGTATCCCGCAGACTCTACCGAACCACTAGTACGTGTATGCCCATAACAATGGACCAGTTCAGTGAATGGTGGGACTTTCTGTTTTCCCCCCCCCCCCCCATAGGCCAGACAGAGACTCCCTTTGAGGCTTCATTTTATACACCAATACAAACAAGTTACGAATTGCTCCTCTGACGTGCTTAGTTACTGTACCCTGATGTGGGTTATTACCACCCATTACCTTGTACATGTTGGTTTGATCAAAACATCTCTATCTATCACACTGTCATCCTGACCTTATCTTTGAGATGGGTCAGCGTGTTCCTGTTTCTCTTTGGGGAATGTGTTTGTACCAACTTGGTATTGGTGTGTTCTGGTACTACCCTTTTGGAATGTGTTTGCATGAGTGTTCTGTGTCTAGCACTTCTTATGAACGTGTGTTTCTGCATTATCAGCCCTATTCCTGCCAGATTCTGTGAGCTTGCAAATAGGCAGAGTCTGACTTCTGCTGACAGGCTGTCTCTTGCTAACTTTGCTTTATATTAACAAGGCTTGACCATTACTTTAGTTCAGGCCTCACACCAGGCGTCAGATATAAGGGCTTATGTCTCAGGCTCTCTTCCTACTACAATATCAACATAACAATAATGTATTGGAAAGGTAATAAATGACTGAGGATGCTGATTATGCTTATTATGTTTTTGAATACCAATCGGCAAAAATTGAAATTGTGAATTGAATCTGAAATTGTGCTTTTGCAACTCAAAATGTTACACACACACACACACAGTCACTAAAGAAAATCAGTATCTTCTGACCCACTTTTTTTTTATGCATGAGTTTCCTTTACATGTTTTTAACATGTCACATAAATGGAAACTTTGTCTGAACATGAAAATTGTAGTAGCAGTAGTACCCTTTTCCATGAATTGTTTTCATTTTCTAGTTGCCTTTCATAGTCTTTTTTTCTGTCAGTTGAAATATTTCTTGCCTTCAGTTCTATTATGTGACAGCTTTTTAAAATCTGCGAAACATTTGAAAGATTCCATGTGGGCTATAGTTGTAAAAATACAGTACATGTTCTGTTACACAATGGACTTCATAGGCAGCTCTTATTTAAAGTTAATTGACTATTGCTTCCAATTGTTAAGAGGAAATTTAAAATGTTGGGTAACTGGTAAGAAAGTTATGATAGTTACTATCTGTTGTGGGGCAAGTACACCCTGAAATCCCCCTTTTGGTGCGGTGCCTGAGTCTAAATGACCACCCTTAGCCTCAGGACAGTATGGCCTAATGGCCAGAGTCAATAAGTCTGCCTTCCCTCACTGAGCTGCATGGCCTAGTGGCCTGAGTCAATATGGCTGACCTCCCATGCTGGGCTGCATGGCCTAGTGGCCAGAGTTAGTATGGCTGCCCTCCCTTAAAGGGCTGTGAGGCCTAGTGGCCAGAATCAATATGGCTGCTCTCTTAGTCAGGGCTCTGTGACCTAGTGGCCAGTGGGGAAGTGGGCTGCCACCCACAGTAAGGGGACGTGGACCCTTCCTACTCCACCTGGTCCCCACCCAGGGCCCTGATAGCAGTGAATGGATTCATCATTAGGTCAGCAGGGATCTATCCAAAACATACTGCTTTTGTCCCAGTTCCACAGCCAGACCAACGTCTAATTCCCCTGGATTACTTCCTACCCTATCTTCTAGCATTGTTATCCACAAGTCTCCCGTGCCTCTGAGATTGTCGTCTTGTGAATCTCCCAGCGACTCCATCCCCTCTTGGGCTTCTGCGGGCAGCTGGGTATCTGCCTGTGTCTTGGCACGCTTGGCCTCTGCGATCTGGGGCTCCAGCAGCACCAGGGAGGGAGCCCACAGTGTGCGTTCTCTCTCCTCGGTGGTCCGCCCTAACCGAGCAGGGCTGCTCCCTTTTATGCTGGGGCTCTAGTTTGAGCATTCCTAGCAGTGGCAAGGGAGCGTGTTTTCCTCTGCCAAAATATGGGGTTAAACCCTTCTCCAGGGGCTAGGACACCTCATCACACTATCTGTTGGATCATATGTAAGCAGTATTTCAGAGAGTGTCTTGAGGTGAAAGAATATCACATTGATAAAATGCATTCTTTTAGTGTGGTTTTCTATGAAGTACAAAACCTACAAATATTTTCTATAGTTGCTTTGATTTTTAAATACCATTATCCCTTAAAAATTCAAAAGTATATACAGAAGTTTCTTGACATTAGAAAAGATTCAGTAAATAAAGCTGCAGCATCTATTTTTGTCTTGTTATGATGAATGGGCAGCAGTTGAGGGAAGAGCTGTTCTGTTATCTTTATAATTTTTAAAAAAATATAACCACCATAAAAATAATAAAATGAGCCATAGTAACCAAACTACATCATAGGAATATAACTGCTAAATATTTCAGACACAATGAGAAAACAAGGATTACAAAATACTAGTAGTCCTAATACTGTTGTTATTCATATATATAATTATAGTGGAGATAGCATCAATGCCACATATTTCTACACAGTCACATGGTGATGAAAAATGTATTCTGTACATTGAGAGAGAGTGTCTTTCATCTTGCTTGTACCAGCTAGGTCCAGTCAGATATCATGTCAGTAAAAAATAAAAAAACTTGCTGTGGGAAGTCTGTTTCAAAAACAAGATACTAGGGACACATATTAATTGGGGTTTGTACCCTGGTTTGTAACAGTCTGCCCTGAGGTTGGTACTCACATTCATGGTACTCTAGACAGCTTGACAGTATGAAGAGGGTTGATCGTTTGTTTCTCATTCTTGTATGGGAATGAGAGGTACTACTGAACCCTGCTAATTTCTGGTCCTCCCCCCCCCATCAAAAAATAAACATCTTATCTTTAAACTGTGGCTCACAGTTTTGATCCCTGTTCCACAAAATGGTCAAACAAATGATCCAAAGTTTCATACCCCACAAACCTTTGGCTTTAAAGAATCACAGGAAGAAAATATGGGAGGATTTTGGGGTGCTGGTGGGCACTGATGGAAATTTTGGCTGCTAGACTTGGGACAGGGGCCTGATGGGGTTTGGTGTGGGTGCATTCTGCTGGGAGTACTTCTCTCTTGCTCAGTTGGCTCTAATTGCTTCAAGAGAGTATAGCTTTTAGCAGTGTCATTTTCCTTGCCCCAGAATGGAACACTGTGTGAGCTTTGGGGAGGATGAGAGCTCCCCCACGAATGGGAAAAAGGCAGGAGAGTGCAGGGCAGGAGCTGGCCATTTGTAGCAACAGCATGGGTGAGGGACCAAGATGCGCTATTTCATTCCTTTCTCTGGCTCCTGGTTGGTCCTAGCTGCTACTGGATTCTGCCAGTCTTTTTCTCAGCAGCTGTGTAATTTTGTGCTCGCTTTACTGGGCCCACCTAATGCTTTGAGAAATACAGATGTAGAGGCCTTTTCAGCCTTCAGGAAGATCTATGCTCATTGTAAAGTGATAGGACTTGTTCTGTAAATTGCCTACTGAATTGTTAAATTATTGCAGTTGTGTTAATCTAAGTAATTTTTCTTCTCCCAGTATCACAATTGATTTTTGGGTGATTTGATCAATGATTATACATAATTAATGCCAAACAAGTGTTTTAGGGTTATGGATGATTATAGCGAGGGCAGAATTCTCAACCCTGAGAGACCGAATGCAAGATTACTTTTTTTTTAAATGAAAAAAAGACACAACCAACCTTGGATATGTTTGAGAAACCCAGATCCTTGGTTATGTTTGAGAAACGCAAAACACAACCGAGGGGCCAAGGGGTTAAAGTTGGCTTGTGCACTTCCCCCTCTTAGCTGAGCTAGCTGGCTTGTCCCTCAGCAGAGTTTGGCAGTTCTCAGTTTGTCTTGTAAAATTAACTCCTGGAGACTTTGAGGACCTAAAAATGATTTACTTTCCAGTTACAAACATGTTTTCTGTGTCCAAGAAAAATGATGTGTGGTAACGTAGTTATTAATGAAATCAACGAGTGTTAAGACAAGACTGAAGTTATCAAACTGTGCTGGTGTAATGTTGAAAGCAGGTCTACTTTCCTGGATAAGGTGCAGTAGAGTTTTTCATCTTGTATCAAAGTCTGGGTTAAAAAGGGTGTATAAGGCTTTATAGAGTAGTGGAATATAAATGCACAGTCAAGTGGTGTGGGTGGGTGTTGGCGTATAAGAAAAAATTCTAAATACTTTTAATCCACCAGTTGTTAAACTTTTCTATGATCTTTGAAACATTTGCTACAGTTACTTTTTCCTCAGCTATTGACACTGAGATAGTGCAAAGTAAGAAAATATAGCTTGCAAGGTTCCAGGAATGCTAGAAATGTTTCAGTAATGCTGCAGTCTGAATTGCAAAAGAATTACTTGGGGCCAAAATCTCCGATCAGACAGATGTGCACAGTTCCCACTGGCTTCAGAGGGCGCTGTGGTCAGGGATGTGAGACTACAATTTATGGTAACTTTGTTTTTATTTTGGTGCCTAGTGGGTTTTTATCACTGCATAAATTATAAGTAAGGCTACGATTATGTCACGGAATCTGTGATTTCCATTGACCTCTGTGGCATTTTCTGCCCCCAGGCTGGTGCTCCCAGCCAGCTCCTCTCCCCTCCCGCCTCCCCGCAGCTCCCAGCCACGGTGGGGGACGCGGGAGCCCCACCAGCAATGGGTGCTGAACCCGCCTCCTCATTTTGTCAGGGATATTTTTAATGAAAGTGAGGGACAGGTCATGGGCTTCTGTTAATTTCTGTTTATTTCCCGTGATCTGTCCATGACTTTTACTAAAAATATTCCTGACAAAAACTTAGCCTTAATTATAGGCTATGGGTACAACTATACTGCAGCTGGGAGGTGTAATTCCCACCCCTAGGAGACATACACATGCTAGCTGTGGTCAAGTTGGGATTCCTAAAAATAGCAACGTTGCCATGGTGGATTGGGCTAACTGCCTGAATATGTACATGGGATCTCGGACAGGATTGTAATCAGACAGCTAGCTTAAGCTGCCACCCATCCTGCCAGGGCCACAGTGCTGTTTTTAGCTCTCTAGTTCAATCAGTGCTAGCATGTGTATGTCTGCCTGAGCTGGAAACTATACATCCTAGCTGCAGTGTAGACACATCTGTGATGCTTTCTTGGGGTGCCCAGAACAGTTTATCTTGTGATAGGTAGTTGTCAGCTCTTATTTCAGCAAGCCTTTCAACCATTCAAACACTCTCCTCAGGATTCTGCCGGTCCTGTTTTGCTTTGCTGGTTAATGTTAGGTGCACCCTAATCCCCAAACCTCCTTTGAAGAGTTCTTCCCTTTAGCATCCACCCACCCTGTCACTGGATACTCACAGGAACTACCAGGTGAGCTGTCCCCAAAGAGAGTGGAACCAACATTGGGAAGGTTACAACTCAGGATCAGGTCCTTTATTAAAAAAAAAAAAAACACCGTGGCCTATTTATAATGGTAACAAATATGATTATTAACAAAGAACAGATTCAAGCGGGTATTGCATAAGACTAATGAAAACAGAAATGATTACAAATAAAACAAAAGTATAACACGCTTTCTAGAGAATAAGACTTAATTTAATAGGCTACAACCCTTGTCTAAAGCAGTTTCTCACCCTCAAAGTCCTTCTGCAGAGCTTGCTAGTTTTCAGTCAATGCAGGATCCATTCCTTCATGAATCACCCTCTCTGTCCCAAGTGTTCCTTAGTGAAATGGAAAAGGAAATGTCCTTTGCTTCTCCTTATGTTCCTCACAGTTTAAGTGTAGAAATTAAAAGTACTTTGAATAAGGCAGTAAATGGAGTGTTCAGCTCAGACTAGTCCTCTGGTATTGTTTGACTTGATACGTGCCAGCCATGGTCTTTGTCAAAAAGGTACAACAATTTTCATTGTATTTTTTTAATAGTTTCTTGCATTGCTTGTTCTTCTGGAAAGTGAGTCGAGCATTTCAGTGATTTGGCTATTTAACTTAATCCTCTGGAGTACTGAAAAGTTTAAACAACATAACTTTTTGAGAGAAGTCTTACTGATGTCAGTAATGACATTCTCAGCCAGGATCTCTGGGTGATGATGTTGCTATAACTGTCTAAAATTGATTTTTTTAATCAACTTTTTATCCCAATCCTAGAATAGTAGGCAAACTGTTAAGGTCTGAGAAATTGTTGAATGCATGAAAAGTATTGGAAAGGAAAACCTACAGGAAAATATCCCTACATAAATTATAGAACAATAAGTACCATCATACTTGTCGTCTTAAATTTATTTATAACATTTGGGTGTGAAAATTCCACTTGGCAACTTGTCACTGGTGAATGAATTTTCAATGTTAGAAGAAACTGTAAACTACCAATTTTTTGCAGAATTTAACTTAAGGTGGGAAGAAAAGCATAAGAAGCCCTTATGGCTGTAAAGAATCTCCAAATCTCAGTTCAGTGTTATCTTCCAGAATCTGAGAATAAACAGCTTCAGTGTGTCTGATTCAGCTTAGAGCAGGGGGTCTCAAACTCAATTTACCTTAAGGCCAGTGCCAGTCCTCAAATCCTCCCAGCAGGCCAACAATATCGCTGAGGATGGTGTTCTGCAAAGAAAACATTTATATTGTATTTTTTTATTTCAAATTTCTTAGAAATAATAAAACTATCACACAACTTTATACAATTCTTCACCTGCCAGAGAGTTTTTAGTGTTTCCCAGACACCTAGCAACGCTTCAGTTCTGTCAGTTTGTTGATGTTTTGCCTCAGTGACCGAGCAGTTGAAACCTTCAGGATTGCAGCAAGGTGTGCATCAGACAGTTGTGTTTGGTATTTTGACTTGTTTATATTCATTGTGGTAAAAAGTGATGCTGCCTCCATGGCTGACTCTGCCCGGTGACTAGTGATGATATCTCTGTCCCACTCCCCCAGCCAATGGGAGCTGTGGTGGGTGGTGCCTGCAGCAGACATTGCTGGCAGCGTGTCTGCATGCATCTCTCCTCCACGGGCCACAGTGGGGAGGTACTCGGGCCGCAGATGGCCCGCGGGCAGGGACTTTGAAACCCCTGGCTTAGAGCTTTTCCAAATAGCAGCAGAGTGAAGTTGATGAAATTGATCAGTTTCATTGCTGTTTTCTACTGTGCAGTAGAAGAGATCATGTCCACTTCACACTGCTTTATGCCCCTCTTTTTATATTGTAGTCTAGGTAGTAATTTTAGTCACCTGACTTGTAGGTAGCAGGTAAAATTGTCAAGCAGTATTGGAATGCACACAACAAAAACTACTGTGTCGCAGCTCTTTAGTATTTCATTTTGGTTAAAGAATCCTAGTAATGAGAGAGAGAGAGCGCGCTAAGATTTTGATGAACCTAACTTATTTTATTATTAAAATTATCTTGTAATATATACATAAAAGGAATTTATCCAGTATTTCTAAATAGAGTTAGCTGCTTCAGATACATTGACGAATATTGCTTTACGTTATTCCCTAGTACCAGAACCCTTGATGCCAATGAGATTCTAGTGATTCATGCTCCCAGAACTGAACAGGCACAAAGTAGAACTGTTGTTGTTTTTCAGACCAATGAAGCAACCAAAGTAATACCGAAGAGGAAGTTTAATTGTTTCAAACTTGACTGAGGATGTCCTTGAAACAAAACTATTTGGCATAGTTTTGATGCTGGTCTCTGTCAAAGAATTTTTACATGCTCAGTGTTCTCAGGAAGATCTTGTTACAACAACTAAAGAAATCAGTATAACACAGTGTATAGGTGTGAGTAGTCTATACAAGCCCCCACATGGCATGGTGTACCCCACTTCAATTTCTCATGATTGTGGTGTCAGTAGGTTCACTTTAACAGCCCTAATTAACAAAAAAGGACATACTAATTTGTTAGTGTGTGTTGGCTTCTCCTTTCCAGAAAGAAAACAACCATCAGTCAGTACTGCCTATATGTTGGTATTTGTCTTCAGTTATATAATATGCAGTACTTCATTTTGAGCATGGCTGTAAAGTGGGCGCTAGCATACTTTTACTGTTTTGCTCTCCAATGTTCAAAAGGAATAAAATTTCCTGCAGTAAGCTTCATATGTAAAAATAATTCTTAATATGATTGCTAGATCCAATAGAACTTTGAAAGTGTTTGGTCTGATTTTACGTACAGTGAAACTTGTGTTAAGTGACCAATTGTAGGACTAGGAAATATAGGTTGCTTTGTAAAAGTGGTATTTTCACTAAAGGTCAAACAAAACTATATTGGAAACCTTGTGGATACCATTAAAATGGTCATGGCAGTTGGTTGCCTGTCAGATTAAGTTATGATAACTTATTTCCTGAAATCAGGAAACATGATACATATACCAAATGTTCTATAGCTTTCAGTTTGCAAACATTTTACTGAAGTTCATGACATTTCCTATGTCGTGAAAGATTAAAAGCAGTCATTTAAGTTGAATTACTGTTCTACACCTTTAAAAAGAGAATAAAATCAAAAAAGTTGTTTCTGTGATACAAATGCCTCCATCTTTCTTTTGGTTTTGAGACAGCTAATTAGAGTGAATTAAACTATTCTTTTCATTGTACTCCCATAACCCCATAGCCTGTAATGAGCTCCATACGGGCATAGCCTGGTGCCCACATGTAGCACCACTGAACTAAATGGACGTGTCCAAACATAACTCCTTACATGACTGTAACCTACATCTGTAAAATCTTCATCCTGCTCATTGGATGGGAATATCTCTACATTCACTTCCATAAAGTCTTGTTTTTAAAAAAAGTAATATGCATTCTACGATTTAATGGGGAAACTTTACTAAGTATGACAGGAAATGATTTGATATGAGAATGTAACAGAAAAGCATTTTTCTTAAGAGATTGTGGAGTCGTAAGCAGTGGGGTTAATGAAAGAGTATATGAGACTTAACAGCAGTAAGTCACCTGTCCAAATGCAGCCCTGGTGGATAGTGATTGAAGGTTAATATTTGACTGCTTTTTCTGCGGACAGTTTGAAACAAATTGCTAGCTTCGGTCCAGCTCCTTATGTACAGGTGTCCCATTCATACCCCCCTCCCACTGAAAATAGCACTATTGACATTTTTGTTGGTAGTCTCTGAAGGAATGTCCAAGATTTCAGTATTGCCAACCTCAAGAGATCAAAAATCAGACCCTTCCCCAAAATCATGAAATTAAAAAAAAAAATTACGTTGTTTTTCGATGTGTCTTTTGATTTTTGAACTTACCCTGTCCATCCCCAGTGTGTGCACGACAGCTAGTGTTGCCCACTCTTCCAAATTTATTGGGTAAAGTGATTTTGGCCCCCAACTGCAGCAGCTCTCACCCCCACATCTACCTATCCCATGACCAGCATTGAATTCTTTCCCTCAACCTCCAAATCAATCCTGTCCCCCTTCCTATTGTCCATCACTCAGGACACAAGAGACAATGCTAGAGTTGGATGAGTTGTCCTCCAATATTTATTTAGATAGACTCCAATCCCACCTCTGGTTTCAAGGCTTATGTGTCTCCAAGAATGGAATGCACATGTGCAACCACTCAAAGAAAAAATGGTTCCTAACCTGTTTTATAACTCTTGTTCTTCGAGATGTGTTGCACATGTCCCTTCCATGACCCACTTTCCTGTCCCTTTAACATTACTGTTCTGGCAAGAAGGAACAGAGTGGGGTTGGGATCAGCTCTGCCCTTGAAACCTGCACACAGTGGCATGTGGCAGCAGGAAGCATCTGACAAGTACCACTGCAGGAAAAAGTTTGACCACTGTGCGCTAAGCTCACAGACACCAAGAGTGGAATGGACACGTGCAACACATTTCAAAAAACAGTTATGGAACAGGTTAGTAACTTTTTTTTTTCAGGGTATGACAGGACATTAAAATATAATGCATTTAGAAAGAGCTAGAGGTGGTGTTTATTCAGATGACTTTCTAGGCCTAAAGCTGTTACAGTGAAAGAACCATTGAAAAAATGGAATATGAAGAGAACTGCGTTATTAAAAGTCTAATTAATGTGCTCATGCTACTAGGGACAAGGTAGGGGAGGTAATCTCTTTTATTGGACCAACTTCTGTTGGTGGAAGATAGAAGCTTTGGAGCTACACAGAGCTCTTCTATGAACAACTCATGCTACTAGAAAGTTGTATTATGAGGAAAGCTTAAATTAATTTAGAAACCGACGGTATTTCTGAGGAACCAAGAAGCATGCTGTAGTCTATGACTGAGACCACGTGATTTTTCTTTGTCTCAACTGTTTTTATTCCTATGGGGCCACTTCCCTTCCTGTTTGTTCTTCAGACACTGTTTAAATCAGATGGTATAACTCTTCTTGGCTATCTCCAACTGGTTCATTTAAAAATGCCTCAGCTATTTAGCGTACATAACTCCTACTGTCTTGGTTTGAGATGATGCCATCTAATCCCCTTAAATCTTCTGTGTCTGATGCTCTTGAGAGGAGAGATAATCATCTCCTCTTTTTTCTATAGTAGCGTCAGTCTGTGTATTTCAAGACATTCTTCACACCATTCATGCTTACTTGGCTTGCATGAGTCATGGAGAGATCATATTTCTCTGTGTAGTTAAGGAGTGATTTGTTCTTTCACTTCCAAAGTCTGTTGGTTTCATTTTCCTGAGACATAAATTGAAGAAAGAAAATCACAGGAAAAAATAGTGTCACAACCTTCTGAGTATATAACAGAAGCTGAAAAACCTATTCATGAATTGTCAATCTATATTCTCCTAAAGTCTTGTTCTCTTTGGGGAGAGACAATAGTTGGGGATTTTTGACACTATTTTTCATCAGAAAATATCAATTAATCAAAAATGACACTTTTCAAAGAAACGTACTTGTTTCAATGAAACCTTCATTGGGAAGGTTTCTCAGGCCCATGGTATGTGTGTGGTTAGGGCACTTGTCTGGTTATCCACTTCAGAGCAGGGACTTGAACCTGCCTCTCCTACATGTAAGGCAAATGCCCTTAGCATTGAGCTATAGAATCAATTTTTCTCTCAATCTTTTGTTGGAGTTGTTTCATTTTATGTACTTATTGGACCAGAGAAAGAGACAGATATTGATTCTGTAGCCAGATGGTTTAGAGCATTCACCTGACATGTGGAAGTCCCTGATTGAAGTCCCTGCCGGTTTTGTTTGTTCCAATGCATAATTATTTACCTTTCTAAAATATTTAAGGTGGATTTATTCATGAAAAGTACTGGATTGAGACCATAAGTACATGAATCCCTCCATCCTATGCCATGCACAGAATGGGTAGTATGGAGAAGGTTGCTCTCTGACCTTTGTCTCTGTGCCTCAGTTGAGTATTTCTAGTTTTCCATGTGTTTCTCTCTGTCAGAGTGACCTAGGACTGAAATGGCACAATCTTCCTGTTTGGTGTAATTGTTAGACTCCTAGAAACAATCACTTAAGTCAAACTGTCCAATTATTGCTCTGTTTTGAATATTCCCTTTTTGGTAGGATGATAGTGAAGGTTGTGGCAAGGGAACACCAGCATTAGCTTTCTCCTGGGGGGAATTCTGCGCCATTGCACAATGCAGAATTTGCACAGAAATTAATGTTCTATGCAGAATTTCCCCCCTCCCCCAAAATGAGCTGCAGGCTGCCACTAGGGGCTGCTGGACTTGGCAGAGCCCAGTTTCCAAATAGAAGACACTGCTGGGGGGAGACAGAAGGAGCTGGAGGGTTCTGGGTAGCTGCTGTGCCCGGCCCACCCTGAAGGAAGGAGGCAGAACAGTGCAGGAAATTCCACATAAGCCTGGGACCCAGCATCCCTCTTCCTCTGAATCCCTGGGCTCTGGGTGGTGCGAGTGTCTGGGCTGGGGGAGGTGGTGTGAGTGTCTGAGCTTGTGGGGGTGGGGGTCCTTCATCTGTTCTCGGAGGGGAGGTGGGGGGGAGGGGGAGAGAGGGAGTGTCTGGACTGGGGGAACCCCCACAGCTGGGCTCTCGGGGGTGGAAGATGTGACTTTCTGGGCTGGAGGAGCCCCTGCAGCTGAGCTCTGAGTTGTAGGGGTGGGAATGAATGGGCTGGGGCGCAGGGGTGCAGCTGGGCTCTGGGGCAGTAGGGGTGCAAGTGTCTGGTCTGAGGGGGGGCCTCGCAGCTGGGCTCTGGGGATAGGGAGTGTGGGTGACTGGGCTGAGGGGGGTCTCCCACAGCTGGGATCTGGGGGGAGGTGGTGTGAGTGTCTGGGATTGGGGGGGCCTGCAACTGCGCTCAAGGGGGGCAGAGTGTGTCTGGGCTGGAGGGGCCCTGTAGCTGGGCCCTAGGAGGGAAGAGGGTGTGTTTCTGGGATGGGGGAAGCCCCTGAGGCTGGGCTCTGGGGGAGAGGGAGTAGGTGTCTGTGCTGAGGGCGGGATGGATCTCGCGGCAGGGAGTGGGTGTCTGGGCTCGGGGGGGGGGGCTCCCCAGCTGGCTTTGGGGGGGGGAGAGAGTGGGAGCATGGCCCCCTGGGGCAAGGGAGCAGAGAAACATGAACTGGGTTGTCATAGGGGTTTCTTTAACTCTACTCCTGCGGGAATTTTTGGTGTCTATATTTTAGACATAGTTGCTGACAGGTAGTTTGAAATAAACAAAAAAAAAATAGACAATCATGTGATTATTATAGTATTATTTTGGCAAATAAAATATGCAGAATTTTGCAGAATTTTAAAATATTGTGTGCAGCATATTTGATTTTTGGTACAGAATTTCTCCAGGAGTAAAAGTTGGAATCTTTGGGTCTTGACCAACTAAGTTGGTTCTCTGCTGGGTATAATATGGACACTGTATTGTTGGTGTTGGCAGGCTTCTTCTCCAGCAATAGATGAAGATCAAATGTCCATGTCAATTCCTTTAGAATCATTATCCTATGCACTACTTATTATAAGGTGGTTGTGACGGGTTTGGTCACAGAGACCCCCTTGGGACTGTTACCTGATGTGCTGAGACTACCTCTGAGCCCATTTTCTCTGCCAGGTTGGACCTCTATAACCCTACCTTGTTGAGCCAGACATGCAAGTCTGCTGCCACACAAACCCAGGGTCTGAACCATGCCCCCAAAGCTGCAGACTTAACTGAAAACAGCTTAGCAAGTGCTCCTGTCTTCGGCACCCAGTTCCCAATGGGATCCAAACCGCAAATAAGTTAGTTTTACACTGTATAAAGCTTATACAGGGTAAACTCATAAATTATCCGCCCTCTGTAACACTGATAGAGATGTGCACAGCTGTTTGCTCCCCCAGGTATTAATTACTTACTCTGGGTTAATTAATAAACAAAAGTGATTTTATTAAGTATAAAAAGTAGGATTTAAGTGGTTTTAAGTAATAACGGACAGAACAAAGTAAGTCACCAAGTAAAATAAAGCAAAAACATGCAAGTCTAAGCCTAATACATTAAGAAACTGAATACAGGTAAATCTCTCCCTCAGAGATGTTGCAATAAGCTTCTTTCACAGACTAGACTCCTTAGTCTGGGCCCAATGCTTGCCCCTAGTACAGTTCTTGTTCCAGCTCAGATGGTAACTAAGGGATTTCTCATGACTGCAGCCCCCTTTGTTCTGTTCCACCCCCTTTTATAGCTTTGGTACAAGGCTGGTATCCTTTGTCTCTCTCTGGGTTCACCCCTCCTCCTAAATGGGAAAGCACCAGGTTAAAGATGGATTTCAGTATCATGTGACATGTTCACATGTCCTGTGAGACTTCATTACCCACTCACTGGCAGACACATATATAGAAAGCTTACCAATTGTCCTAGTTAATGGGGGCCATCAAGATTCCAAACCACCATGAATGGCCCACACTTTGCATAACTACAGTAGGACCTTAGAATTATATTTCATAGTCCTAATTTCAGATACAAGAATGATACATTCATACAAATAGGATGAACACACTCAGTAGATTATACGCTTCGTAGTGATACCTCACAAGAGACCTGTTGCATAAAGCATATTCCAGTTATATGATATTCACACTTAAAAGCATATTTCCATAAACATATGGAGTGCAACGTCACAGTGGTATTTATGTGACTGCAATTCCCTATTAAGAACATAAGGGGTTACTCTTGAGTTGCTTTGGGCTTGTTCCCTGAGAGATGCTAGGAGGATGATAATAATCAACAAGTGTTTTCCTCAAAGGCTCTTAAATGAGGGTTCCACAGGGTTCTCTTCTGTCACACTTCCTGTTCATCATGTATATACGTAGTATACAAACCTGCATTTATGTACACAAATCATCATTTGCACAATCAAATTGGGTAATTGTATATATGTGCTAAGTTCAAAGTGTCCAGTCGATGCCGTTTTCAGATATAAAGATTTACAAACAACTATTTTAAGCCTAGAAAATACCGCTGAAATATGTAGGGTAGCTGGGATTTTTACTCTTACCTACATCCATTCAGGTCAGGATACTACCTTGCACATTTTTTGAGGGAAGGCTAAAATGTGTTATATATATATTTAAAAGCTCTCTCTTTTAGCGAGGCCACAGTGGCATAATTAACTTTTGAGGTCTGTTTTTTCAAGTTCTCTGGTGGAAATTGTGTAACATGAAAGGGATCTAAAATGAACAAGATGATGGGATGGGATAAGCTCCTAACACATAACTGGGACTGCTTGATATTTACCAATGATCAGCAAAGGGTTGAGTGAGGAAGGCATGTTTTTACATGTTTCTAGTGTTTCAGCACTAGAAAGGATGATGTTTGCCTTTTTAAGTCCTTTTCTTCCTCTTTTTTTTTCTCTTCTCCCATATTGCCAGGCAGCAGTCTGAGCAAATCTTTAAAGGAGAAGGGCTCAAGTCACCCATCTTACTCCACTTTACTGTTCAAATCCTGTTTGTCCAGGGTGAAATTGGCCCTTTAGGAGGGAGCAGGGTCCAGTGCACCTGTGACTTGTCAGCAACGTCACAGTTAGGTTTGCGAGTGCACCTGGGCCTGAAAGGCGACAGAGACCGGGTGAGTCAGAGCTGCCTGAGTGCAATGACTGAAAGACAGGCAAGAGTTTTGATGCTGGAGGGTGGATCCCTGGGGCAGGTGTGGACTAACAAGCAATGAGGTCTGGGTGAATGGAACACTGTGGGAAACCCCCTGGCAGCTGGCCTGAGTTGAGGGCTGGAAGAGGGCTAAAGGAACTGTGATAGTCATTAAAGACTCTTGGGTTGGAACTGTGATCTTTGAATCGGCTTGAGAGGAACTGTTATTACTAAAAGGCGACTGTGGCAGTTGATATGGATTGATACGAGTTTGAATTTGCTCTCGAGAGACAATATTCCTTTGCATGGATGAATAAAGGGGAAACTAACATGCACATACACCTGGCCTGCTGCAGGATGTTGCTTCATGTGGGCGCTGCCCTATGACACTGCTGTTGTGTAATCTGATACAGGGCCATCCTTACCCATATGCAAACTACGCAGCTGCGTAGGGCACCAGGAAATTAGGCTGAGTGGGCCAGGAAAGCTGCCCCCACTTCTGCCCCATGCCCAATTCCCTCCTTCTCCATAGCCTTTGCCCCTGCCCTGCCCCCACTCCACCCCTTCCCCTGAGCTACATCCCAGGGGACTGCAGCAGGGGTCGGGCATGCCCTGCATTCACCAGGCAGAGGGAAGTGGAGCGACCTCACCCAGCCCACTCCATGCCGCCAGTGAGTGCTGGGAGGCAGATTCTCCCTGCCCCCGAAATCCTAAGGCTGGGAGCCAGGGGAGCAGAGCAGACCGGGCTGGGGCTGGGTCACTCCACTTCCCGCCGCCCCGTCAGTGTGGAATCAAGCCCGCCCTGAAATCACTGGGCAGCAGGAAGTGGAACGGCCCGGCCCCAACCTGCTCCACTCCACCGGCTCATGCTTGGGGGCAGTTTCCTCCCTGACCCCCAAGCCTGCTCCTGCCACCCACAGACCTTGGGAGCACCCACACCCACACCCACCCACACCCACACACACAGAGGCCTGGGGCCTGCCCCCTCACCCCCCACACGGGGGGATGGGGAGGGAGGCTGCATAGGGCATCAGAATGTCTAGGGATGGCCCTGATCTGATATGTGGTGTGCCAGCACTGAAACACCAAGTGGCTTAAATGGAGTGGGGAGGACTTGAGAGGGATCAAGATAGCAGCTGCTTCTCTCTCAAGCTCCACTGCCACAAAATGGTAGACTAATGACGGAAGTGTGAGTTGCTGCTTTTCCTTTCAAGCTCAGCTCAGAATGCTGCCACCATCTTCCCCCACCTATACAGGGAGGGGGAAGAGAATTCTGACTGTGAGCTGTTTGAAATATTAATGTTACTTGACTCAGTCTAGGTAATTAAAATGTGAAGATTACATGCATTGAATTTGAATTTATATATTCACATGTATATTTTCATATGAACATTCTTACAGATTTCATTTTACAAAGGTTGTTTTGCAGTATAGTTTAGTTGGTCACAAGGTTTTCTGATATTGACATTTTTGGGGAGATAATTAATCAGATCAAAGGGATTCATCTAAGCTGCTAGGCTATTTAAGTCTACAAAGAGTTTTAGATTGTAAATAGTTCAAAACATTTTTCTAAAAGTAAAACTCATATAAGAGGGTTTTCTTGGAGCAGTTTTAGATCCATCCTTGCCAGAAGCATGAGAATGAGGCTAGGCCACTACGGTTATTTAATTGCCTCAGATATTTGTACTGACAAAAGCTTTCAGTATAATCAGGATTTTTTGAAAACCGCTTCCATGAATCTGAGTTAAATTTGACATAACGCCTCTGGCATGTGAATTAAGGGCACTCTGAAGTAAGCTGCCTATTTAAAGCTGAGTTTCACTTCACTGATTAAATAGTTCTGTTACAACATTAAATGAATCTAGTCTTGGATATTGTATTTAAGTGAGATACCATTAGTGAGGATTTTGGTCTTAGATTGGTCTTGCTGGTTTCTGACACTAAATAGCAGAAACATGCCATGCTGCTCATAAAGGCTAAGTTCACAATTTTTGGGCCTTAAAATATTGCTTTTCTGAGGTATACAATCTGAATGAGAGAGAGAATTTGCAGGGGGGATAATCAAATGTGTTACCTTGTTAAAGCTTATTGTTCCTCTTCTACTGTTTTATATTCTCTAATTTTTGATCATCTTGTTGCTATATTTTTTTAATATTGGGAGCCGCTTTGTTTCCTTCTATCACCAGGTGCTGCTTGTTAATCTTTTTAGAAACTGATAAAAAGCCGAGTGTAAGAGAGACTATCTAACACACTTGTAACTGAAATTTTCTGATAATACTTCTCTTCATCTTACATGAAAGGGCCTCAAAATGGATTGCCAGAAAAGGAGTCTCGGGGTTTCAGGAGAATATATGAGGAAAAATTGTTTGACATATTCAGAGTAGAACACATTTACAAAATACATGTTACTCTCCTTGTTTTATAATGTTTGGCAACCCACAATTAGGGAGTTGCATGGAGACTGGAATTTGAGAATTTAGACTGGAAGCAATGTACAGTAGTTTTACGTAACCAAGCTTTTTTTTTTTTTAAAGGCAAATATTTTGATTGCTTAAATTACTGCTATTGCAGTACTTTGTTTAAAGATAAATTCTTGCCAAATAAATAGCTCTCAATATGCATCTATTTTTATTTTGACGTGAAAAAAAGTTGATGATCGTAAGCACTGCGAAATCACTCTGAAATCAGACTGGTCTACTTGGTACTTAATAGAGTGATAGTTTAAAATCTACATTGCATGCTTCACTTAATGGAGTTAGACTTTCCTTAAGTGACCTTGGGTCAAACTCTAATCACATAATATTGAATACTAGATCTTCTGAAAAAAATTGTTTCTCTCTACTTATGTCAAATATGAAACATTTAGTGACAGAGGGAGAAGAAATTGAAAATCAGATATTATATCACATCCATTGTTATTGAACAGGTGCACTGGCTTCCCTAGCTATTTGCATTTTAAACATAGAGGCCACATACATTGCATTGTTTGTAGTCACTTGATGATGTAATCTTCCTTTGAGAATATTAGAATCCTTCGTGTTCTCTTTTTGACTAAGCAGCATCATTGCGCCAAAAGAAATATTCTTTATCATAACATGAAACTTAAGTAATTGTTTTATATATTCACTGTGGGTTAATTTTCTCTGGGCATCAAGCTTTCAGTTATGATTTGCTCAAGACGAGTGTAGAATTTAGGCCTATATCCATAAAGGGATTTTAGGCATTGCAACTGCAGATGTTACAGTGCCTAACTTTTCGGTACCTAGCCACACAGTGTCATCGACAGACCCTGAGTAGGCACCTAAACTCCCTATACAATGCAGGAGAGAGAGAGGCATCTAAGAGTAGGATCTTCAGAAGCCAGCACACTGAAAGCTACCTAAGCTACCTAACAGCAGAGTGTGTCCTAAGCCCTGCCACTTTCATGGAGTTAAGCTCATCACTCCGGGCTGGAGGGAGGCACCTGTAGCTGCTTGGAATCCACAGCCAGTATCCCTGTCCTGGAGTCGGGTTCCACTGAAAGAATGGTGGCACACCCAACTCCACGCAAAATACCTTGGGGGAAGAGACGGAGGAGACGAGACCTCCATTATAACCATCAGCCCAGTGGTTTAGGAACTCACTCAGGATGCAGGTGAACCCGATTCTGTTCCCCCCCCTCCTTTGACTGATGAGGGAAAAGGGATTTGAACATGTGTTTCCCACCTCTTGGGTGACTGCCTTAATCACCAGACTAGAGAGTCATTCTTGCTCTGTCTCTGGCTCATTGCATATTCAATGACTTATATGCAGTGGAGTGATTTGAGAGAGACCCACCTCAGACTATCCCATAGTATAGTAGTGAGGGCACTGAAAGGTGAGAAATCCATGTTCAAATTGGGTGGGGAAGGGTATTGAACCAGGGTATCCCACTCCCAGGTGAGTCCCTAATGACTGGGCTAAAGCTTATAAGGGAGCATTTCTACTCCTCCTTGTGCCCCAGTATTTTGTGAGGAGTTTGGTGTGTTTCCACATTGGGCCTGAAGGTGAGCTAGATGGGGGCACACCTATCTTCAGCTGGTTTGAGGATTTCACTGGGGCTTAGGCGTAACATGTGTATCCGGGTGCCTACTCTGAGGCACTGTGCGCATGCCCAGCAGCAAAAATGTATGCGCCTGCGGGATTCTTAGGGCAAAAATTTAGATGCTGAGGAATTTTAGGCACCTCCAGAGTTAATAAGTGGGAGTTAAGCAAAGACCTACTGGGGATCTTTGCTTAATGGGCCTTTAATTTTTAAGACGTCAATATTGCAGTTCATTGCAGGCAGACTGCTGAGCCTGCATGGCGTTCTATTGACTTCAATAGGGCTTTGCATGGGTCTAGCTGTCCACCCTTGCACAAGGAATTACAGAATCAGGGTCCAAGTACGTAGAGATGTAATTTTGAGGCATGCAACTGTTTTGGGGAGGGCGTCTGAATTAAATACGTTCTTTTGCTAACTCTTTCAAGGGTGTCATTTTGAGTTGCACAATACTTGACTGATGATTACCATTATTAAAAACGAATTATGTAATGTTTAAACAAAATAGAGCAGTCTGTTCCTTCTCACATCCTAGTGAATAGGTGTAATTTTATTAGTATAAAGACACTGGATGGGTCTTCCTCTAGTGCACTATGACATGATTAATTTCATTTTAAGAACAAAAACTCCTTTCTGCTGCCATTGTGGCTACTATTCTGGGCTAGAAAAACAAGGCTCTTCTGTTATCAAAACAAGTATTAGTTTTTAAACTTGACAGTACAGTTCTAGGGTTATATTCTTCCTCTGTGAACATAGGAAGCAATCGAACATGGTCTTCTCCATAACACTTCTGACATTTGGCTCAGATCTACAAAATAACTTTAAACTTGCTATCTCAGTGTGACGGGTTGGATCACAGAACCCCCCCCGGGAGTTGCCACCTGATGTGCCAAGACTACTTCTATCCCTGTTTTCCCTGCCAGCTCAGGACTCCAGCACCCTGGCTTGCTGAGCCAGACACTCCTGTCTGCTCCAACACACTCTCTTGCTCATCCTCTAACCTGAGACCCGCTCCCATCCTCTTTCACAGGCTACATGCTTTCTAGTTGATAGCCCTAAACATGGCTTCTGTCTTGCTTTTTCTGGTCCTCACCTGCATCTTCTGCTGTCATTTCGATGGCCTAAGAGGGAGGAGATGGAAATAAGACTAGAATGAGTCCCAGCTCAACCTCCTTTCTTTGGCTCATTCAGAGAGGACCAGGAAAGAGCAGAGCTGGGGACCAGGCTTCAAAAGACTCCACATAACATAGAGCCAATGACCATTTTACAATACTTCCTGTGTGCAACTAGCTGAAACACAGGCATGAAGAGGTATCACTTTGGATCCCCAATTTGAAACTTAGTCCTCCACCGTGCCTTTCTGTAACTTGTAACAATTTAAAAAAATCCTTAATTTTAGGAAACATTTTATGTGCAACTCTATAAAAATGTGCTTTATTAAATGCTATGAAGATGCCTTTTAGATAAATGCTTTCATTTGAAAAAGAAGTCACACCAGGAATTTAACTTTTTGTGAATGTAAATCTGTAAGTGATAATTTCAGTGTCATATTATATCAGCCGTCCAGAAGACATCCAGCAGGTTGCTAGCCAGAAAATTATCTTGGAGGATAGGGACTTTCCTCCTATATCTAAGTTCCAGTGGTGCTTCTGAGCACTGTTGTGCTCACAGCTGTGTGTGTTTAACTTCCATAATACAAGCACGAGTGGCTCTTTTGTCTTCATTTGTATCTGTAAACATATTATCATGCCCACCAGAGGTTAAGTCCATGACTCTTCTGTGGAACTTCTTCAGTTTAGGTCATGCATAGAGAACAGTAGTATAGTATCCACCCTTTTGGGTACTAACAGGGCCGACTCAGGCCTTTTTGCTGCCTCAAGCGGCGAAGGAAGGAAAAAAAAAAAAAAACCAAGCCGCGATCAGCAGCAGCACTTTGGCGGCAGCTCAACTGCGCCTCTTCAGTGCCGCTGAAGACCCACGACGTGCTGCTCCTTCCCATTGGCCGCCCCAAGCACCTGCTTCGTTCACTGGTGCCTGGAGCTGGCCCTGTGTACTAAGTTCAGGCTCTGTGAAATTCTTTCAGTTCAGAATCTAGGTCTACCCTGCGAGGAGTAGCTCCGATATTGTATTGTTGTTGTTCACACTTGATTTTTAAGAAAATCTTCTTTAAAGGGAGGTACTCCGGCAGTCATCAGACTTCAGCAATAACAATTTGGTGTAAGAGAAGGTGCTTGGCAATCCTCTTTTTTGAGATCTGTCTGGAGTCAACCATGGAGCTGGGATAAATGGATGCGAGTTCACTCAAACCTCTGCAAATTTCAAGATTCCATCTCCATTTCTCTCTCCCTGTGAAATCCTGTGGTAACTTCTCATTTGCAAAAGATATTCCAAATGAGATTTCAGGTGTCAGTGTCCCAGAATGATGCACGCTAGGTTGTCTTTGGTGAATAATAATATTAATTATATGGTTATCACCATGGTATTTAAAGTATCTTTTAAAATGGAGTGTTAAGGCCAATTAAAAAAAAAAAAACACTTTATATAATTTTGAACTAAATAAATTGACATTGTCAGCTTATCTGTTTTAGAAGCTTTCATGAAAATAAATGTAGTTCTACCCAGTTATTGCAGACTATATAAAAAAGAAATTAGTAAAATGATTGTGTTGCAAAAAGAAAATAGTTAAATTTGTACTGTAATAACTGTTGAAAGTAAAACCTGTACCATAAGAGTATATATGTAGTATAGACATAGTAATGGAAGACAAATATCTTTCCTTTAGGCTCGCACAAAAACTGTTTAGTGGCGCAGTTATAAAGATGATTGATAGTTTTTTTTCCTTTAAATTTTAAAACCTGCTTGCAAGATCCCAATATGATAGATGTAGACAGTTGTTTTAAACGTAAGTTCTGTAGCGCTGAATTTAACAAATGTAAGACTCAATAGTTTCCTCAAAACATGAGGATTCTGAGCTACAGCCATCTAGGTTTCTGAAAACTGGTTCAAATAAGGACAGATGAACTAGTATTTTGGAAGGAAACAAGCTGTAGTTTGGTTTAATATTAAACAAATTATCTAATGAAAAACGACTTGGGGACGCTATGCCCAACCAACCCAATGTTCTCATACAGAGCCATGTACCTCCTCAAGACCTATTAGACTAAAAGATTGATTTTGTCATTTAGGAAACGTTACATTTACTTTGCCTTCCAATCCTATTCGTGGACTCTGTGTATGTATCTAGAGCTTAATGCTTGAGTGGATTGCCAACATTCAGGATGTTGCCCTTCACTTCTCTGACAGACCCTAAGGTTAAGGACATGCTGATTCCTGTTTAAAATGGAATGTGGTGGCAACTTTCCTCAGTTATGCTGCTCAGGGTGAACCCAAAGTATCAGCAAAAACTATGATTGTTGTCCAGAAACTGAGTGAAGTAAGTTTGCCCATAAATTTGGGTGTGTGGGGATAAAGATCCTACTGCAACACCAGGAGGCTTATAGGACTTACTCACTTGGATGTTGCCTCTTCTTGAGCTCCTCTGTGTTTTGCCAGCAGCAGCCTTTGGCTAATGTTTTGAGTCTCTCTTTTGCCTGTAAATCTCTTTATTCTTTCTCTTCCCTATCTCTGGGTTAGCCTTTACATTAAGGCATTGCAGTATACAGGATTGCTAGACAAATCGAAACATTACAAATCATTGTCTGGAGTATGGAAATATGTCTTGCCCCTGATGACGACTTGATTTCTATAGACCCGACAGACACCTGTTTATAGTGACCCTTTGAGATAACCGAGGACATGGTACTAGAAACCTATAATTGTATCTCTTTGGCTTCGAGTTCAAGTCTTAATCTGAAGATTTTTTTTCCCCTTAATGTTACCTTTTAAAAATATAATACTTGTGTTAGTTTGTGTTTCACATAAATAGCTGAAGCTAAACCAACCCTTCCAGAGAGGCTGTGTTTTGTAAAACTGATAATATCAGGGCAGAAAGGAAAGAGCATGAAAAACCTTCAATTGCTGTTTCAGTCTGTTGTCTATTATGATGGGGAATGGAAATAGGAACCTAAGAGTTATGCATCAGTGCCAGGACTACAGAAATCATTAACAGGTGAAAATTTGTATTGATGGGCAAAATACAACTCCTTCAAAGTAGGATTATGTAATGGAAGGGTCACAATTTTTAGCAATTTTGGTATGAATTGTGCAGGTCTAATTAACTGAAATGGTTTTCTGATGAATACAATCCCTCCATTTTCATTCTGGCTTCTTAGTAATACTTTAATTGATGTATGCTATCCTTTTTTAAGTAATTGCATGTTAAGTAATCACATGTTTATTACACTTCTTTCTTAGTAAAACTGCAGCCTTGTATTCAGGAACAATAAATCAACAGCATCCAGAATAAAAGAGAATACATATTTTGTTACATTTACTGGAACTTGAATTCATCAATAAAATATTTTTTGCCAAAAGCAGTCTGGGTAGTGGTTATTCATATAATTGTTTTATTCAAAGGATAACTACAGTGCCAAGTGTAAAGAATTTATGAAATGAATGTAATCTTGCTCTCAAGAAAGGGTTTTGTTAACGATTTGAATTGTAAAGCGGTTGGAAAATGAATCATCAGTTTCTGAATTAAATTTGTTTGTCCCATGAAATTTTGAAGAGAATGAATCTTTGGATTAGTATTGCTTCAGTAATGTAGTGCTATAAATGCATCTTATTTCTTTGAACGTACAAATTCTAACATACGAAAGATTTCATTCACTGAATTTGGCATTGATAAATGCATACTTTGTGTCTCTCTGTATGTAGAACAGAATGTTCATGATATGAAGTAAAAGGGTAAACTAGATTTTAAAGAGCAGTGTATGAGTTCATTTTAAAAAAAAAATGATGCTGACACTGGATGCAGTGTTGCTTGTTGATCCATATAGGGAAAAAGTAATAAATGTATGTTGCTATTTTACAATCATATCATTGAACAAAAATGTACATATTAAACAGCCTTATTTTTTATATATTCCATTGTACTTCCACAAAACCTTTGCTACCTCTCTCCCATTAAAACAACTTCTTAGTAACATCATAAAAACCATCAAGCCCTGGCATCTGCTTTACTAACTTTGTATTTAGATGCTTGTTTTTAATTTAACTAATATGATTTCTAATGCCACTGTCTACGAGATGCATTAAAGATTCTTTGTTAATTTAATGGTGAAAAATCTGATGCAGATCTATCAGGAATTTTTGGGGATGTTTTTGTTCTGGACCTTCAATTAGTTCTTAGTGTGCAAAGGATGTAATATAATAATAACACAAAAATACTTTCACATTACTGTAAGGGTCAACCACAAAGCCTGGAAAAAATCAAAATTGAAAGCATCTCTTCCATTAATGTACCGTTCCGTATTGTAGCATGTACAATATGGTCAACTACTAACAAGTGTTCCTGATTATGTAGTTTTAAATCAGATCTACACTATTAATTGTCCCCTTTTAGGAGGTTTTCTTCAAGAGTATTATGAGAAAATACAAACTCATGACAGAACAGACAAGTTAGCAATATAACTGTGCCAAAATGTCAAATCTCCTTAATTGAATATAATGACTTGATTCTCTGCATCACGCACTTCTAAGCACAGTATCTTTTTTTGGTGTGACTAAGTGTTTGGTAGGACAAAAGCGTGACATATTATATTGTAAAATTGAGCAAATTACTATGTTTAAGATGACTTTGGATATGGAAATATTTTAAAAGTTTACTGTGAGGAGTCGTACCGAACTTTAAGATTACTTACTTAATTATTTCTCGTTTCAGAGTAGCAACCGTGTTAGTCTGTATCTGCAAAAAGAACAGGAGTACTTGTGGCACCTTAGAGACTAACAAATTTATTTGAGCATAAGCTTTTGTGGGCTACAGCCCACTTCATCAGATGCATAGAATAGAACATACAGTAGGAAGATATATACACACACACACACACAGCGAGAGAGACAGAGAACATGAAAAGGTGGAGGTTGCCATACAAACTCTAAGAGGCTAATTAATTAAGATGAGCTATTATCAGCAGGAGGAAAAAAAAACTTTTGTAATGATAAAGATGGTCCATTTCAGACAGTTGACAAAAAGGTGTGAGGATACTTAACATGGGGAAATAGATTCAATTTGTGTAATGACCCAGCCACTCCCAGTCTCTATTCAAGCCAAAGTTAATGGTATCTAGTTTGCATATTAATTCAAGTTCAGCGGTTTCTCATTGGAGTCTGTTTTTGAAGCTTTTCTGTTGCAAAGTTGTCTCCTTTAAGTCGGTTACCGAGTGAACAGAGAGGTTGAAGTGTTCTCCTGCTGGTTTTTGAATGTTATGTTATTTCTGTTTTTTTTAAAAGGCTACTAATTTTAATTTTAAAACTTTGTTTTGAGAAATGAGTGGAAGACTCTGTAAAAGCATGTACACTTCCATTTTTTATTCCAGTAACTTAAATGTTAGGTTTAAAAACAATTGTTAAACTGATATTGCAGACTTAATACCTGCACCCATTGTAACAGGCTTATAATGGTAACCTTCAAAATCCCTGTACTCTAGCAACCTTATGCATAGCTTTAATTAGTCAGCCCCTCAGTTCTCTCTTTGGAGGAAGGGATTTCTGCACAACAGCCTTAACTTGGTTTCTTTCATTACTGTGTCAAATATAAATGGATACAAAGGATATAAAATAGCAACTGGAATATTCAAACAGTCTTCCATTTCTCATTAATATTCTTTCAGCAGGCAGCTTCCTCCCAAACTAAAATCAACTGTCCAGAAGACCAGAATCAAGGCTATTAATCTTTACATATTTATTGTGTGCCTTGGTTCATCAGAGGGCTTTTTCTCCAGAGATATGCTTGACTCTTCCTCTTGCAGCCTGGCTGTTTGCTGTGTCAGCAGTTCATACCACTAGATGCTGACTACAGTTTTGATTCAGCCCATAAACTATATTTTGCACCCACAGAGCTGAAATCTGTGCTCTTTATGCTTTTGTATTTATGTACTGTACTTAGTTCTACCATAAGCCACTTAAGAGGCTTGGTTTAAAAGACCCACTAGTAGGGGTCAGGCAGGGATTCCGCCCAGTATATTCTGGGAGGGATTTTAATCTCCTTCCTTTGAAGCATCGGGGTACCCACGGTTGGAGATGAGACATTCGGCAGTGTGTGCCAGGGCTCTGAGGTAGCACCAGGCATTCTCTCTGTCAGGTGCATGGCTGGCTGGTTCTTGCTTACATGCTCATGATCTAATTGATTGCCATATGTTGGGTCACGAAGGAATTTCCCCCCAGGCTGGATTGGCCGTGGCCGTGGGGTTTTTGTCTTCCTCTACACGGTGTGGATGCGGGTCACTTGTCAGGATTATCTGAGTATATCTCACTTAATCATTTCCCTGCCATTGGGAGGTACTCAGGCACTGGTGCACTTTCGTCCCTCCTATTCTCTGCCTGTAGCGCATAATAGTCTAGTCTCTTGGGGGCTGTAATACTGTGGTCTCATTTCAGTGGTTGGGTTTAATGTGCGGGTGCCAGGTCGTATTGGTGGCTTATAATAGAGAGGAGGTCAGGCTAGAAACTCTATGGGCAGGTCTACACATAAAATGCTGCATCGGCACAGCTGTGCCACTGTAACGCTTTAATGAAGATGCTCTATACCTGAGATAGTCTATACCTTGACCAAGAAATTTGGACCTTGACAAAAAAATAATTGGACTAAGTCCAGACCCCTATCCAGCTCCCCTCACCCCCAATTACCCCTCAAGCTTCCTGATCGCCTGCCAGTTCCCCACCCACCCACCCCAGAGAATAGGGTGACCTTATTTCCCTAAACTGAAAACAGGATGCACAGTCTGACTTGGTGTTGCTGCTTGCCCCCCTCCAATGTTCCTCCATGCCTCCAATTGAGCCAAGTAGCAGAAATGGAGAAGGTGGTAAGGGGAATGGGAATGGGCTGGGATCTGGGCAGCAAAGTAGGGTGTACTTTGAGTACTTTTCAGCTTGAAGCCAGGAGGTGAAGCTATTGGACAATGATCCAACTAGCGATGTGATGTCCCTTTTGGGCTGGGATAGCAGAGGGACCAAGGAGACTCCAGATATCAGCCCTGGGGAGATGAGGAGGAGGCCAGGATGTGGCAGAAGCATCTGGCGGTCCGGATTTGTATAGTATAACTATATTGCTCAGGGTGTGGATTTTTCACACCCTTGACAGACATATTTATACCGCTATAAGTCTGTATTGTAGACCAGACATATGATTGAGTGATGCAGCCATGTGGCTGCATTACTTTCTTATTTTTAATTCTTAAAGAAGGGTAAAGCTGTCACTTGATGTTCTCTTTACTTTTCAAACTTCATGTAAAACCTAAAGGGAATGGCAGATGACCAATTAGACGTGTATGAGCCACGTTAATAAAAATATACATGACTGGACCACATAAGTATACTTGTCATGATCCTGAGCCAAATTGATCAGTCTTACCATGGCAATGTGCAAAAGACACATGAGATTTTTACGGCTAACATTATTATTATTAGGTGCTTTTTGTTACTGGGGCTTCTGACTTCAGAAAATGCTTGTAATAATATTCTAAAATGATATTTCTGTTCCCAGTAACTGAAAAAGATGAATCTTGAAAAGTCAAGTGACATTGTCAGATTAAAAGCAATCTGTTTCTGTAAAAGACTGGACTCACCCCTGCAGCGCCTCCTCCTGGTCATCCAGGGAATTAACTCACCAGCCTCTGGAGCGCCCTCTGCAGGCCGGTGAGCCACCTTGTCCTCTACTGGTGCCCGTGTCCCTCCCGGTGGCCCTATTACTGGGATGCTGCCCCCTGGCAGTACCCCACAGATCTGGGTCTCCCCACCCTGGGGAACCCCCACCCACTATCCCCACCATGCCTCAGCACTAGTCCACTGCCAGTCACCAACTAGCCCCCGCTTCCTGGGGCAGACTGCAGTATAGGCCATTCATCACTGGTAAGGGGGGTTTGGACCTGCTGCCTTGGCCTAGCCCTGGGCTGCCCTCTGCAACCCCCAGTACCTCTTGGCCTAAGACTAGGCCGCAGCCTGGGGCTTTCCAGGCTGGAGCTCCCCAGCCCCTCAGCCTTTCCCTAACCCTGCTCCACTCAGGTACCCTGTGTCTCGCTCCCTGAAGCAAGGCCCTTCTCTCTCTGAAGGCAGAAAGAGACTCTACTGAGCTCCTGGCTCCCAGCCTCTTATATAGGGCCAGCTGAGGCCTGATTGGGGCGTGGCCCCAGCTGCAGCCACCTACAGCCACTTCCCCCAATCAGCCCAGTAGCTGCTTGCTCCCTGGGCTATCTCAGGCCCTTCCAAGCAGGAGCAGGTGTCCACCCTGCTACAGTTACCTATGTTCAAAATAATGCTTCAGATTAAATTTTAAAACTTTTCACTTTTAATAATTTAACTTTCATATTTGTACTGCTTGTTTACTTTTTCACTTCTGTCATTTTGGACATTACACGTATACTGGTCAGTTTCACGTTCATTCCCAGGCTCTCCTGAACTTGAACAGTGCTTCAGTCTGTTGCAAACACTGTTAGGGAATATTTTACCAATAGGGGTTGTTTAATTGATTTTTTTTAATCTAGATTTTTTTTTAAAAGTATGTTTTTGCAAACATACATAGTAACCTTTGTAGATTTACATACATAGCAACCTTTACAGCTTCCACTGAGCCAAGCATTCACTTATGTATTTTTTCCCCTTGCTGGGCATCTCAGCAAATGTGGTCTTTGTGGACAATCTGGACCCCTTTTGCTCTGTTATTAATAACACTCTTGATACAGTCAACATTTTTATGACTTTTTCTTGTGCTCATTAGTTTCTAACAGGCTGCAGTTGTTGTCATAGCTGCTACCCAGCTCTGAAAGAGCATGAAGACAAAAGCTTATAGAGACTTCGAATAAAATTTTCAAAAGTGCCTAAGTCCCATTTGCAAAAGTGATGTAAGCACTTAGCTTCCTAGTTTTGAAAATGATATTTAGGCAATTTTGAAATTTTTGAATGTTTAAAAATATAGTGGATATTTTAGCAGTTATGAATATTAGTTCTATTTGTTCCGTTCGACATGAAAAATATTAAACCTATTCTTAAATAAAAATATTACACAGTACAGTATATACACAGCCTTGTATACTCTGCAGTTCTGCAGAATTTGCTCCCATAGTCAAGCTTTCATATTTTTTTTTAAATAAGCTTCTAGGCCTACACTGGATAAGAAAATATTTCAAATGAGATTGCAGTAGATGTGTCTGCCTGTGTCTACATATATCCTGAAACAATATCTCTGATAGGGGATGAACTGTCCCATTCATCTCAATGGAATGTTAACTTTGAACTCCAATTATGGGAATTTGTGTCAACATTAATTATTTCACTGCTGATCATTTAAACATCCAACTAATGTGCTGTCTCACATATCCAAACTGTTTCCCAAACTTTCCCAGATGCCCAAAGCTCCACCTTCAGAAATGACCATCATCCCGCTGACAACTTTTGTACTACAGTTTTCAATACAACTTTCTTCAGTAGGTAGAGCAGGGATCGGGAACCTTTGGCCCGTGGCCCACCAGGGTAAGCACGCTGGCGGGCCGGGCCGGTTTGTTTACCTGCCGTGGCCGCGGTTCACTGCTCCAGGCCAATGGGGGCTGCGGGAAGCGGCGTGGGCCGAGGGATGTGCCTGGAGCAGCGAACCGTGGCAAGTGGGAGCCGCGATTGGCTGAACCTGCGGACGCGGCAGTAAATAAACCTGCCTGGCCCGCCAGGGTGCTTACGCAGCCTAGTGGGCCGCGTGCCAAAGGCTGCCGATCCCTGAGGTAGAGTATTTTAAAATTTACTGGCATATTCAACTTAATTTAAACTTCTGTAAGAGAACACATCATCAGTAGGGTAAAACAAACTGTATTTGTGTTATTCATGTTCATACTTAATAAAATAAAAATCTTCATTTAAAAATTATCTGAAATTGCTACAGACTCTCCAGTTTACTACACTGGATTGTTGTAGAATCTCGAGATCTTGCAGCAGAATATAGGTCAAGCTTGCTGCATAGCACATTAGGTCTTGAAAATTAGATGTATGTACCTGGCTACACATGAGCTGGCTGCATGATGCAGCTGGGTTCACTGGTGACTGTGACATTATAGAGAAGGCATATACTGGGCCATGATTTGGAGTTATAGTGGAGATGGATATTGTGGGATCTAAAAATGCCATTTTAAAAGTATTAATATGTTACTCTTAGCTTGAATATTGAAATGTTCAGCTATCTAGAATTTTTTGTTTATGCAGATGACCTTTATTTTTACATGTTTTAGGTAAACAGGACCTCACTGTATAGTAATTAGTGCAATACTTTAATTCCAGCTGTAGAATTTTATATATATATTAGTTTGCATTAGTGTTAAAAGCTAGTGCGTTTTCCATCAATTTTCAAAGCTTTGCTGGACTAGTTGGCCTTTTCTTATTCCTGTTAATACTGTGATTTAATGCCTGATAAAGCAAGTTTTCCACGAGCTGTGGTCTTACCAAAAGTTTTATCAGAATAATTTCTGTTTTGCCTCTTTCATCTGTAGAGACTTTGTGACTTCAAGGACTGCATATAGGCTATTTGCTGACTTCTCAGTTTACCCCTTCAGAGCCCTCATGAAATAGATTGAACAGGGTGCATATAGGGGTAGGATAGGAGCTGGTGGATTGTGGGCAAGTGCATATACAAGCTCTGTTTCTCATTTTGATGTTCCACCTATGTTTTGGTAGAGCAGGACTTGCAGCTGATAAACCATCTGTTGTTCACTCAGGGCCGGCTCCAGGCATCAGCATTCCAAGCAGGTGCTTGGGGCGGCAATCTGCAAGGGGCGGCAGTCCGTGTGTTTTTGTCACTCCAAGCAGTGCGCCGAATTGCCGCCGCGGACGGCGGGGGCGGTCCATGTGCCGTTAGGACGGCACGCGCATTTCCGCGGCGGCAATTCAGCAGCAGCTTCTATGTTCAGCTGCCCGAGGGGGCAATTTGGTGGCTTCTGTCTTCCGGCTGAAGACAGAAGCTGCTGCCGAATTGCCGCCGCCGTGGAAACGCGTGTGCCGCTCTAATGGCATACAGACTGCCCCCGCCATCTGCGCCAGCAATTCGGCGTGCTGCTTGGGGCAGCAAAAACAGTAGAGCCAGCCCTGTGTTCACTGGTTGAAGAGTTGTGGAGTTGAGGCTGATTGTCTCATTATGATCTTGTGCTTCCCACGTCTGTTTGTTGGCTTGTTAACACTTGTCTGTACTTTTATATTTAGATTATAAAATCTTTGGGGCAGGGATTGTCCTTGTTACAGGTCTGTATAGTGCCTAACATAATAGGTTTGGAGTCTCCATGTGCTTCCTCAATAAATACTCCTGGGGGAATTCTGCGCCACTGCACGTGCACACAGAAAATAGCTTTTGCTGAAAAGTTGCCAGAGGGCACTTTGGTGCTAGAACACAGCAGCTGCTCCTGGAAAGACCTAGCCAGGATAGGGAAGAGAAAGAGCCTGCCTTCTTCACAGCGCCTGTCAGGCCAGGTCAGAAGACCGTGGATATGGGGAGACAGACAGTGTGCGGCTGCGGGGGGTGTGTGGTGTCTCATAAGGGCTAGTGGGGAAGAGCAGACTGGAGCAGGGGCTGAATGGGAGTGGAGGTGCAGGGCCACAGGGGGGAGGGATGTGCAGGGATACATGGGCAGAGGGGAAGGGGGTGCAGAGCTATGGGGTGGGGAGGAGGATGGCTGAGTGGGGGCACAGACACATGAAGACAGGGTGCAGGGACACGTGGAATGAGGGGAGGGGGCTGGATGAGGGGGTGCAGGGACACATGGGCAAAGGGGGAGGGTACAGAGCTACAAGGGGAAGAGGAATGGCTGAGTGGGAGCACAAATACACATGGGGACAGGGGCAGATGTACCTGACTGAATGGGAGAGGCTAGGGGTCAGCCAGGATCTGCATGGGGATGCTCCCTAACAGTCCCTCCCCCACTCCCAAAAAACCTGTTACATACTTTTCCCACCCATACCAAACAACATTTCACGTTCATACCCAGGCTCTTTCCTGGCAATTACTTCCCTTTACCTCAGCTCCTCCATTACCCCTGACTCCTCCAAGCCTTTGCATTGCTTCTGAGAAGTGCAGAAAATACAGTTCTGTACTGTAGTTTAAATGAATTATTAGTCAGAGTTCTGTATTAATATGCCTAGTAAGAAAAAAACATTCCCTGAATCTTTTTTGTTGTTTGTATTGTTACAGACATACTTGCTGACAGGTATTTTGAATCACTGGTGTGATTATATTGTTGTTTTGACAAATAAAATATTCAGAATTTAAAAATATTATGTGCAGAATTTTTAATTTTGTGGCGCAGAATTCCTGCAGGAGTAATATAAATAATCAACATAAACAATAATGGAGCTTGGGGGGTATTACTTGGAGGTCAGGGAGAGGGAAAACAGCTTTTTAGGAGTTGTTTCTGGGGTGGAGGTTGAGTGCAGCCACAACCAACTGTACAGTGACTATGGGGCAGCATGGCTAAGAAACGTTTCTGGGGGGAATGATGAGGGACCAGAGGAAAGTCTGGTGTACTGTCCGCTCTGACAACTATGGAATGTATCCACACTGGCACACAATTAAGACTAATACAATAAAGCCTCACTCAATGTCACCACACCCAAAAAAGCTAGCATGACTTTGTATGACTTTTAGAGCAACTGAAAAAACAATGAGGGCAGGGGGAATATTCACTATGACAAACCATTTGTTCAGTGTTGGTCAAGCCATGGTTTCTGTGGAGGAAGTAGTCTTTGTTGAAATTTGTTGTGCAATCATTTTTCAGCATTTTAATATTCTAATTTGTATCTATTTGTCTAATCTGAGTTCTTACTTGGCTTATTGACGTCTACAGAAAAATAATGTAGATCTACAGCATGTGAAATGGATATGCAGAACACCAAGCATATGTAACAAAGAAGGATTTTTTGTTGTTGTTTTACCAGAAATGTTATGTTGGAAGGAAATACGAGTAAAAAGAGGTAAAATATGCTATTAGAATTTTATATTTTCCCATGCCCAACTTGTGGCATACTAGCCATTATATTGATTTATAGTTACTGAAGATCCTGGTTATCCAGCAGCTACACAAAGAGATCTTTAACCATTGATAGATTTATCCAGACAAAGAAGGAATTTAGCAGAGTGTAGCACACCAATACAGCCAGAAGCTTCTCAGATGTAGATGCTTTACTTCATTTTTTTAGGCTTCCTTTTTATTCTTGTTGACTGCTGTGCAATAAAACAATATTATGCTTTGAATTTTTCTTAATGAGAAAATGGCCAGGTCCCAACTTAGAACATTATTATGATGGATGAGAAAAATCTGCTCACGTCTCAAAAGCTGTACATTTTTACTCAGCTGCCAGATAGCTTACAAAATGTGGTGACAGATGCATACAAACAAGTTAAAAGACCCATTACAATAAGATCACAACACAACTTTAAAAAGGGGGGTTGCTATATTTACAAGAATCCAAAACCAAGCCATCTGTCTGTTCATGTTACAAGCATACTTTTTTTTGAGTACGTAATTATGTATCCATCTTTTCTATTCTGAGATTGCCTGTGAAATTGTTACTTATAAAATCTGAAGTAGTATAATGTGTAAATAATTTGCTTGGATTATTTTAAATCTTCTGGAGTTCTAAAATAGAGTAATACTTTTTTGTTGCTATACTTCATTATTAATTTTCATATCTGGCTTTGTGCAAGAGTAGTGGTATATACATTTGCAATTTGTCAACATATTGTGTGTGTTAGTTGCTTTATCAATAAGCAAAATGTAATAATTGGACCAATATTTTTCTTGAACTTCAGGTCACCTCTTCAAAACTAGATTTATTAATGAAGTGGGCCATTGCATTTTGACCTGGTCAATAATTACCTAAGGCAGCGTTCATTGCAAGGCTCGCAAGCCAGTGGCAGCTCCCATCGCCCCTAAGTGCAGCTCCCTGTCGATCACGATCTCCGGCGGTGCAGCGAGCTGCCACTAAGGCAGGCTTCCTGCCTTCCCCGGCCCCACGCCGCTCCCAGAAGCGGCCAGCATGCGCCTGTGGCCCTGGGGGCGGGGGAGCAGAGGTCTCTGCATGCTGCTTCTGCCTGCAAGCACCGCCCCTGCAGCTCCCATTGGCTGGGAACGTGGAACTGTGGCCAATGGGAGTTGAGGGGGCGGTGCCTGCAGAGAAGGGCAGCGCGCAGAGCCATGTGCCCCCCCCAGGGGCGCATAGGCCCCTTCTGGAAGCAGTGTGGGGCCGGGGCCGCCCAAAGTAAGTGCTGCCCCCTTCAATGGGCAGGTTCTGAATAGCTCTACAGCATTAAGCCCAGGAGTAGCATGAGTACAGCTGGACCAGCATTTCTCTTCCACCACCTGACCTGCAGCCTCCCCGGGGCCAGCCCTCTATACCCCCTCCTGCACCCTAAGCCTTTGCCTTTTTAATTCCATATATTTTCCTGGTTATTATTATATAAAAGGAGTATCATTTTATTGGACCAGTAGACTTTGTTTTAATTACATGAGTGGCTCTGTAACATTACATCATTAAGGAATAGTAAGCAATGTGTTAATTTAGTAATTGAGGTGGCTCTCACATTGAAGGTTTTTTACCAAAGTGGCCCCCACTTCAAAAATAGTGAAGAGCACTGACCTAAGAGAACTAGAATAAAGGGGAAAGGGAAAGTGAATGATTCTTTTACCAGGAGTAAACAGAGCTATTTTATGCACAATGGATGAGGTTCAGCATAGCCTAATATGTTAGAATGTAGTTCTTATCCACACTTGGAGAAAATATTAATCTTTCAGAGAATATACACTGTGTATATATCACTCATACAGTCAAGGTGAGCTGTTGGTATTTTACATCCATGTTTTCAATGATTCATAATTGACCTGCAAAAAATTCACTTAACACTATCAGCGTATGTGCAATGTGTCCAGCCATTTGATGGCGTTGTCATCAGCCAGATGGAGAGCTGTTAGCCCGCTGTCGAAATAAATCAGTGGGCACTCATCAGGGTTATGCGACATAATCTGAAGTTGACTGCAGCTACATTGTGGGTCATTAGAAAAATTCTGTTTAAAGAGATTGGCCACACAGTTGTCCTGTCCTGTTCAAAACCAGTTCAAAGATGACCACAGGGGCCTTGGCAGATCAAAACCTGGTGGACAGATGGTTGGATCAGTGATGGGAGAGTGATTAATGACAGTCTACTCATTGCGCAAAGCAGATTCACTGTCATGTCCTGTGGTGGCATAAATGACAATACAAGGCATCTAGAAGACAGGTACGCTGGTTGGTGGTGAAGAGGTCTGCATACAAAGACAGGTTGCCATTCTCATGAATCTTGGCTAGCAGCATGACAGAGGCCCTCTCATGGCAATATGGGGTGGTGCTATGTTACTAAGTATTGGTAGCCAAGACAGCAGAATTGTCCGTAAAGTCCCGGTAACAATACACGTAGTTTTGTTAAGCTCTACAGCAACCATCCTTGTGTGAGACAAGGAACACCAGACAGGAGCACAGTACTCTGCTGTTGAATAGCAGAGTGCAAGAGCTGATGTTCTAGGCATCTAGGTGCTCGCACTCCAGGTGAAAGGCCAATTTTCTGAGCAGGTTATTCTGATTGCTGACTTTGGCTGCTGTCTTCCTCAAGTGGTTGCGGTACGTTAATGACCTATTCAGTGTCACATTGAGGTAAACTGGGTTTGGCTCATGCTCCAACCATTGAGGAAAACATTTAACTTGTTGCTTGTGCTGGCATTATGCAGATGAAATACACTAGAAACCATCTTGGAAAAGCTTGGCTGCAGGCCCCATTGACTACAAGAGTCTGCCATGAGCTTCATATCATCATTCAATACCTTCTCAATTTCTGCGAAGGACTGAGCCTGGTAGCTGTAGCAGATGTCATCGGCATAGATAAACTTGTGAGAGAGTGTAGCTGGCAGGTTGTTGATGTACACGTTGAACGGTATCAGTGAAAGAACTGAGCCTGCAGAATGGCCGTTGATCTGACACTTCCAAGAGCTACAGCAGTTACCCGTGTATACTCTAAACTGCCTGTTTTGAAGAAACTAACACTTAACATTAAACTTCACACACAGTTTCACTAAGGATGATTTAACTAAGTGCAACCTACAACCAGTTAAGTGGTAGCAATGTTCCCTTTTAAAGTTAGTAAAATGTTTTGGGATGTAAGAATTTCTCCTTCATGTAACTTTAGTCCATAATTTAGATACGTTATTAAAAAATAACTTTTCAAAGCTATGTGGTATAATTAAATACCAGACAAAACCTCCCCACAACAAAAATAAGCTAACCGTTTTCAAGTTTGATTGAGGTGATTCCAGCAGTGGAATCCATACTGGATGTGTCTTGGTATAGGAACTTAATTCCAGTTAAGGGAAACATGAGAGGGAGAGAAGTATGATGAGTTTGATATTCCTGAAGTGCTGAATATCTGCCTCTAGTTGATAAATTTGAGGCACTGAAACCCCTTCTTGCTGGTAGTCAGGAAAATTCTATCTGTCTCCCAGGGCTTTCATGGCCGCCAGGAGAGATATCTCCTTCACGCTACTCCTTTTATGTGCAACCATGGTTTTGGTGGTATGACCTGAGTAACTTTTGCCACCTGCTAGGTATTTCTTATGTTTCAGTTGGAAAGAATACCCTGTCTTCAACATTCCCCTTCCCCCCGTGCCTTGTTCCCCAACCCCCAAATGCCCACAATTAATTTTTTTCCCCATTTTTGTCATCTTCATCTTATCTGAAGAGTTCTGGTTTTTAAATCCTCTTGTATATTTTAGAAGAATATATTTTTAGATGATTTTTCTATGTGTTGCATGCATTGAAATCTTAATGATGATATTTTGGTAATCTGTTAACAGAAATGCGAAATGTTCTTGGCTATTTTCTTTTTTTATTACTTTTTTCATACCCACATTCTATGTTAACTTATGCTAATACTGATCAAACAGATGAGAAAATATTAATACTGATTAGTTTTCTTCCTTCTTAGCAATGCATTAAAGCAACACAATCTATCCAGTGCCAATGTGCCACTTCGGTTAGCATCCATTCTCTTCATAGAGGAATACGATATGCCCATGCCTTTCTGCAATGGATGTTTATTCCAAAACCAAACATTAGCTCATTTCAGCACTGCATAGTACTTTGTGTGACAGCTTGAGTACAATGTTAATACTATTCTTGCCTTTCTGTGATAGTCATTTTTTCCTGTGCACAAACTTCAGCAGAATAACTGAAAAGTTCTTTTCACTCAAACTTTGAACATTAATATGACACTGGCTGAAGGAACTGGTAACGATGTAGGCTTTAATAATACTGGCAGTCATAAGCATTGAAGTGTAGCTTGCAATATCTTTAGTAGAGATGAAAATTGTCACAGCACAGTGGTGCAGTAGAATTGAAGAGCAAATTTGCAAAGTTTTATTATCTACCTGACAAGTCCCTTTAGTTCATTCTTCTAGAATATATCTGTCTTTCAAGGCAAGAATATGCAAGTTTCTGTCTAACTTCTCTGTTCAGTATTATTTTGTTCGTATTAATTCAGACAATTATTATATATATAAGCACTGGAATAAATTGCCTAGGGAGGTGGTGGAATCTCCATCATTAGGGATTTTTAAGAGCAGGTTGTACAAACACCCGTCAGGGATGGTCTAGATAATACTTAGTCCTGCCTTGAGTGCAGGGGACTGGGCTAGATGCCCTCTCGAGGTCCTTTCCAGTTCTATGATTCTATGATTATATCAAATAAGTTCAATAGGACCAAAGTCCAATAGTGTAGCATATCTGATTTGCTCCATAATATATAAACTACTACCACGCTCCCTATAAAATAAGTATTATTCAGTTGAGTAGGTTGCTAGACTAGGAGACTTGGGTTATATTCTGAGCTTTGCCACTGACTTGCTCTGTGACCTTGCACAAGTCATTTAAACTCTCTGGGTGAAATAACGGCTCCATTTAAATGAATGGCAAACTCCAATTGACTGATGTGGAACTGGGATTTCACCCCTCTGTATCTGTTTCCCTGCTGGTTGAATGATGATGATACTTCCCTTCCTTTGTAAAGTGATTTGAGATCTAAAGATGGAAAAATACTACAGTAGAACTTCGATTTTAAGATCACCCATCTTGCAAATGACTAGTTCCCAAAGGGTGGGGTGGGGGGAAATCACATCACAAAATAATGTCAATGAACAAGTTGATATTCCTTCATGTTCTGGTGCCTTTGATGAATTGGAAATTGCCTTGCAGTACTTTGAAAGACAAGAACAAGTGATCCAGTATCCCATACTGCAACTAATGCGCCACACTTACTGTGATTTTGAGATGTTCACTTTTGCAAACTTTTCCACTTTATGAGCTCCTCAAACCCAATTACCTTGTAAAATAGGGGTTCTGCTCTATATAACTGCTAAACATCAGCATCACCGTTGTTTTACCACTACACTGTTGAAAGAAAATAATTAAATAAGGCTATTGCTTTTGGTTGGTTCAGAGATTTCTTATTACAGTTACTGATGTTTTAAACCCGTGTTTTAAAGAGTGCAGTCCATGGCTTTTACAGATTTTTAAGACTTTTTTTACTCACTTTTCATGCTATTTGTACTTTTTATTTTTTCCCCTTTATCAATAATTTTTCCTCTGTTCCCCACACAGAACAGCTTTTTACAAAGGTGCTCATAATCAGGGCCGGCTCTAACTTTTTTGCCGCCCCACCATAACACAACATCCCCCAGCGCCGGAACGCTCAAACCCCCCTTCCGTCCCCCGAGCGCCGCGCCGCCCAAACCCCCGCCCCCTAAGCGCCTCGCCGGGCCGCCCAACCCCCTCCTCCCCCGAGCGCCTCGCCGGGCTGCCCAAACCCCTGCTCCCCCGAGCGCTGTGCTGGGCCGCCCAAACCCCGGAGCACCGCCCAAACCCCGCCCCCCCACCCCAAGCGCCATGCTGCTCAAACCCCCAGAGCGCCAAGCTGCGCCGCCGAAACACTCCCCGCGCTGCCCGGCGGAAACAAACAAACAAAAACCACCGTGAGCACCCCCCGCCACCCCAACATTGGCCGCCCTTTCTAAGGTGCTGCCCCAAGCACATGCTTGGTCGGCTGGTGCCTGGAGCCAGCCCTGCTCGTAATGTATAAACTACGACACTGGCTATTCTTAAAAACATTTTTAAAGAATCACATAGAAAATTATGTAGACTATGCATTTGCAGAATTTTAGTCCTACTATCATAAATATTTCATGTTAAGTATCTTTCGTATATTTAAAAATATTGGCAAACACATGATAAGCAGCATAGTTTGGTTCACTAAAAAGGGTTTTCTAGATAAATAGTTATTAGGAATGGTTAAATAATTTGGTTTTCTGTTTGTCTTGTCTCATGAGTACTTTTCTGGTGGTAACAGTGTGAGTCTGACTACATCTATATCTATTCCGTTGGGTTTCTCTAAAATCTTTTTAAACCCCACACCTTTCTTCAGCAGTGACATTAGCTAGCAAGCATAATTCTGTAGCAATATATTGGTTTTGTAGGGTTGTCTTTTTTTATATGGAAGTTGACTACCTGGTAGTCATTGTATACTTTTTATCTCTCACTTTTGAATATCTGTTCCTGTCTTTCACTGTAGACTCTCTCCTAGTTTGGCTAGGTGGTTGCCCAATCTCCATTTACAGGTAAATCCTCCTTTGGAAAAATACTGCTTTCTACGTCTGCTTTCTAACAGAGATGTTGTAGGTAAGGTGGGAAAAGAGAGATGTGTGACAAGAGCAGATTACTCATTGCTAATCTTGTTTGTCATAGTCCTCTACTCCCATCCAGCATCCTCCCTTTCTTCGCTCAGGAGTGCAGCTAAGTTTCTCTCAAATTTTTTGTTTTGGAATTTTCTCTGACCAGAGCCATAATGTTTTATGTAATGGTTGTTACTGGGTAGAGAGGGAGAAGAGGACTATACTAAACAGAATCAGGATTACTGGTGAGCAGTCTTCCCTTATTTGATATGATCTTGAGCGTTTCATGGGACATCTCAAATCTCTCTTCTGTCTTCTGCCCTCTGTCTGACTAGGTCTATAATTGATCATAGAACCCCTGGCTAAAATCTTCTCACAGAGTTAATCCTTCTGCACAAGTTTAATTGCTTTTCCCTCTTCTGGCAGACATTTATTTGAGGAATCTCCCAACTAAAGGTCAGCTTTAGAACAAATATTCTCTAACTGTGACTTTGGAAAAATAGAAATCCTCTATCCCATGTGCTTATTCTTACCTCAGATCCCATTTCTAGTATTCTTTTTCATTTTACAATCTACAGAAAATAGGTTATTTCCACTCATTTCAGAGCTGGCAAAACTGTGGATAGAGGCAGGAAGTTTGCAGATATTCAATGTTTGACTAGTTAGAATGTCAAGAAAGATGTTAATTGATGTGGGCACCTGTCACCTAGGACTGAAGCTATCAACTAATTTCCCATAGGGCTTCTAAACAGTCATTGACTGATGACTTTAGGTTATTACTGACCCGAGTCTGATGTGAACAAGCAATACAGAAGGGAGAAATTCTGTATCTGATTGCTAATTACTTGAATCATCCAGGTCGTCGTTATTTTTCTTGTTAAAATGTTGCTTTTAGATTAAATGAGAGTAATAATGTGATATAAAACAATATAAATATCCACTTCATAGTTTCTGTACATTGCTATTTTATATAGGGTCCTTTAACTAGTATAAATATAATTTTTTCATTGTTGACAATGTATGAAAGAGATAATGTCCAGTAGCTCTGTTTTCCTTCACTTTATTTATTGCATAAATTTTCTGTTTTTCTTTTTATTTCTCTTCTTTTTTACAGGGTATCAGTTCCCATAGCAGCCCTTAATGTGGTAGATAAATATCAGCATCATTGCTGAAACACCAGCAAAGAGTGCCAACAACTATTCTACAATGTGGGTGTTGGCATAAGACACATGGAGTCCAATACATTGCTAATGGCTGGTGAAAGTAGCAGGCTAGACTCCCAACTATATTAAACTGCCACTAAGACTGCCTTCTGTACTGTTATAATCAAGATTTGGGGATACAAGGTGTTCTCTTGGGACCATTTGTTTCAAAGTTTTTGTTTTCACTGTTGTTATATGGAGAAGTTACAATCAATCTTTATAATGTGTTTTTGCCAACACACAGATCAACCAAAAGCAGATTATAGTAATAAACAAAATATATAGCAAGTGGTTGGAAATTGGTACATTTCTTTTTAACTACTGATATGTGCCTACTGAAGTTCAGGGTTGTGGGGGAAGGGTATGTGTGTGTGAGTCTGTTTGTGTGTTTGTGTTTGAGAGAGAGAGAGACTAGTACAATTACAGAGAAACTGCTTTGTGGACAGGACAAAAACGTTTTCTTGATGCATTAGTAGGCAAAGATATCTATTGTTGTCATGTTTTGAAGAAATATAGACTAATTGCTGTTAAGCCTGCATATTGGTGATAGTTACTGATCTTTGTTGGTGTGATAGCATTAGCTTGGTCATTAATATTACAAGGAAATGTGACCTACTTCTGATATCTTACCATTTTTATAGACAATAGGAACTACTGACTTGGCTCTTCAATTTTTTTGGTTTTCAGTGCAAGCTTGGTTAGAAAAATATTCTATGTTGCCTATATGAATACATAATCAAAATGAGTATCATTATGTAGATGATTTATACACTGCATTCTGTTAAAGAGCATACTGTAGATTGAATAATATCAAAAGTTCTATAGTACAGTAGGCACTTCATAACTTGCATTAGAATTTGGAAGCCAAGACTTTCTTTAGATGCCTTTGGGTAAATGAATGCTTTCAAATTGTCTTTTAGGGTTAGTATCTCCCTGAAGATCAGATTGTTGAAAACCTTTTGCATGGCAGTCATAACTCTCATGTGGGGAGAACTTCTTAATGGGATCTCCTCTTCCCTAAGGAGGTACAATACTTACAGTTTTGCCTTTAGCTAAATAAATTGTATGTGAAATATGGATGAATATGCATTATTACTCTTCACAGCAAACTCTAGAACTTACAATTAAATCCTTCTCACAGAGTGCATTCTTTATCGTAATTATGGGGGGATATAAACACCTTCAGCTAAAACTCCATATATATGATCTGTCTTTGTACGTCTACCTTAGCAATGAGTCTGTTTGAAATGATAACTTAATGTTTGCTAGAAAATAGTTCAACTTTTTGAGACTTCAAAGCCTTTGCCAAAGAGACACTTTTGAAATGAACAATGTTCAATAAAAAGTACGGTATGATCAGTGCACTGAAATATGTCACCTACAAAGAAAATTGGAGAAAGTAAAAGTGATTTTTGATATATTTTCTGTGGGTATGCACCAGCTCGCATTTGACTGCATGCTTATGTTGTTAGACTTATAAACTGGAGGGGGGGGGGGAGAAGAAGCCCAACGCGTATGAGGTTCTCTATAGTGGAAATAGAGGTTACATGCTTATTGTTTACCTCTTTTTATATGAGACTTGATTCAATTCTCATTGGAGTCAATGGGCGACTTTAATGGGAACTGGGATCTGGTCACACAATAGCGCTCGCATTGGATAACCATAACCAGTTGGGAAGCAACTGATCAAAATACCTTGGTATAACCACATCTAACATATCCCTTGGTTCTATACTGTGGAAAGCCCTACTAAGTCTGAGCATAATTAGAATGAAGCCAGGATGAAGCTCTAATTACTCTTCTTAGAAGCTGTAATTATAGTAGAACCTCAGAGTGATGGACACCTCCGGAGTGGAGGTTGTCCGTCACTCTGAAATGTTCGTAACTCTGAACAAAGCGCTGTTTGGGCTCCAGATCCAGCAGCTGAGATCCCTACTCAGTGTCTGCATGAGTGTGTGTCTCTGCCATTGCCTGATGGGTTACTTCCAGTTTCACATGGTGTCCAGTTGACCGTACCTCGTATCTTTGAGGTTCTACTGTGCTCTTCGTAAATTACTAAAAATAATTGAGAACTTAAAAAAAAGGTTAGCAATCCAATCCACAAGTGGAAATATTAGTATCTTAGTAGCCAGCACATCAATGACATGATTTTGTTGCTGTAACTTTTACCTTCTGTGCCTCTAACTCATCCATTTAGTTTTATTATGTTGTATCTGATTTAGACTGTAAGATATTTAGGCCAGGGACTTTGCTATATATATGGTAGGAAACGGGATATTTTAGGGGCTAAACAAATAAGATTCTAGTTCAGTGACTCTGATCTACAAACTTTTCCTTGACTCTAGATATTGTTTCTTGGAGTTCAAATGGGTGTCTTTGCCAAACCTAAGTGCTCTCTAAAGTGTATCTAAAATGCTGCTAAGTAACTCTGGAAGAATATCTGAAGCTGAGGCCAACATATCGAAGTCCAGCTGGCTGGTTTTCAGAGCCAGAGAAATTGGCGACAGCTCTACCTTGCTTTCCTTTCACCAGACTCTCAGCAGCTTTAATCTTTTGGGGTTGCTTGTACTCAGCTATGTTCGCTCTGCCTGCCTTTTTTTAGTGGGTGCTATGGGTGTCTGAATGGAGCGTTTCTGATATCTACCCCTGCCCCCATCCTCTGCCAGTTGTTTAACAAGTTGAGGGTGCTTTGCTAACGTTATCTCTCTAATAGTTTCATGGATGCCATCTCCTAATTCCCTCTGCCTGGCATCTTAAAAAGAACGTTTCTCTTTGGTAACAGGGCTGTGTGCTCCTTTCTGCTGCCAGAGGGAGTCCTGGGGCTTACTTTTAAAAATCATAACAAAGGGTAAGGTTTATTTTTACCAATGGCAAGTGGGCTCCAAAATTCCCTGGATAAAAATATACATATACATGTGGAGTGTTTTTCTTATTTGGGAGGAAACAGGGACTAAATTCTACTCTGTGCTATGACTCTGTGCTTTGAGATTGAGCCCTAACCCCCAGGCCCTTTTGATGGCAGAAGGGGCAGTTAGCCCAGCTGCTGAAAGGGTTTTCTGAAGAATGACCTTCCCTATGTAGTTTTTATTTTTAAGGTTAAAAACCCACCCAAACCCACTGTACGTATCTGTCTATCTGATGGCAGGGTATTACTTAGATATAAATTCTATTGTTTTGCACTGTGAGGTTTAGGGGGCAGGGGAACTGACAGTGGTGATTCGGTGTTCCTTCAAGGCCGTTATTGATCAGCTTTGGCTATCATTTATGTTCTGAGGTTCCAATAAAATAGGATTTGGAGAGGCAGTGTGCAGGTAAGAAGTAGGGAATGAAAAGATCTGGGAGTTTTAAAATGGGGGTGTAAGGACTGGAGAGTATTTTAGAATTTTTTTTGAAAAACAGTTCTGGTAATCAGGAGATATGTTTGGATTTTTTGGTGTAGGAACAAAGAAAGATGGAACAAAGGGGGAAGAATTAAAAATGCAGTGGGGTCATAAAGAGCACCTGAAACAAAAATAACTTTTTTAAATTTTAGTATGAATATCTGAGTTGTAACACACTAGCACATCTTCTAGACATATGTAATGAAATTAGTCAAAAGATGACAAAAGGATAAGCAATGCACTAATAAAAGGCTTGTTCAGACGTAAATTGGATTGTGCATGTTTGATTTATGATATGAAGCTAGATGTACACTCAGCTGAAAATTCATAGTGCGGAGATTGACAGTATACTCTCATGAAAATTAATAAATGTGTATTTTTTCTGTGCCTTTTGTGTATTTTGTTTTAATCTGAAGTACAGTACAGTTTATTAAGAGAAAACACATTGTCATCCATGGACTAGAAAAATGGTTACCATATGTAGATAAGTCAGACTGGATGTGTTGTATAAGAATGTAATTATGTAAAAGTATAAGATTTTCTTTCATAGCACCATAATATTTTGTGTAACTTCTTGATTGTCTTCAGCTTATTTGGTTTGACATAGATACCCAAAAGGCCTAGCAAGAAAACCACATGGCTTGAGCAATTATACCCTCAAATAGGAAGCATCAAAACAGGGAAATCCAGGTTGCGAGTTACAACTCCCCATTCATCTTTTCCTCCTGGGAGAAAACATATCATGTAAACATCTCCTCCTTTCTCAGCATTGTAGAAAAGTTACTTTTAAAATAATGCTATGTCTATTACTCAGTAGTCCTAAAAAGAACAGGAGTACTTGTGGCACCTTAGAGACTAACAAATTTATTTGAGCATAAGCTTTCATGGGCTACAGCCCACTTCTTCGGATGCATAGAATGGAACATATATTGAAGACATATATATACACACACATACAGAGAGCATGAAAAGGTGGGAGTTGTCTTACCAAGTCTGAGAGGCCAATCAAGTAAGAGAAAAAACTTTTGAAGTGATAATCAAGATAGCCCAGAACAGACAGTTTGATAAGAAGTGTCTCCCTTACATGGGGAGATAGATTCAATGTTTGTAATGGCTCAGCCATTCCCAGTCTCTATTTAAGCCTAAGTTATTTGTATCTAGTTTGTATATCAATTAAAGTTCAGCAGTTTCTTGTTGGAGTCTGTTTTTGAAGCTTTTCTGTTGCAAAATTGCCACCCTCAGGTCTGTTACTGAGTGACCAGACTGGTTAAAGTGTTCTCCTACTGGTTTTTGAATGTTATGATTCCTGATGTCAGATTTGTGCATGGCTGATGTGATTAGGTCCTATGATGATGTCACTTGAATAGATATGTGGACAGAGCTGGCATCGGGCTTTGTTGCAAGGATAGGTTCCTGGGTCAGTGTTTTTCTTCAATGTTGTGTGGTTGCTGGTGAGTATTTGCTTCAGGTTGGGGGGTTGTCTGTAAGCGAGGACAGGTCTGTCTCCCAAGATCTGTGAGAGTGTGGGATCATCTTTCAGGATAGGTTGTAGATCTTTGATGATGCACTGGAGAGGTTTTAGTTGGGGGCTGAAGGTGACAGCTAGTGGTGTTCTGTTATTTTCTTTGTTGGGCCTGTCTTGTAGGAGGTGACTTCTGGGTACTCATCTGGCTCTGTCAATCTGTTTTTTCACTTCAGCAGGTGGGTATTGAGTTTTAAGAATGCTTGATAGAGATCTTGTAGGTGCTTGTCTCTGTCTGTAGTCCTAGTAGTAGTAATAAAAAAATACTTAGCTCTTGCACATTTTTTACCCTTATATTTCAAAGTATGGTACAAAGAAATGTTGGTATCTTTTAACCCTATTTTACCACAGGTGACAGTCCCTGGACGGTACCACCTCCACAAAACCCTATCCTTGGTTTGGATCAGCAAGTAGCAGTAGTCAAAGTATATCTTTGCAGGTTGGTCTCCAGTGCCAAGGAGGTTGTTTGCCTGGTCTTGCTGGAGGAGCCACTACCTAACCCAAAGTAGTCATTCAGCTTTATTAAGGTGCTGGGTAGGCAGGGACTCACTGGGGACCACTCATCTCTGCTGTTGTCCTCTGCACTCGCTCTTGCACCAAAATCCTCTGTGATGGCTCTTGTAGAGGCATTTTCTGTCCCATCTCTTACAGGAAAATCCATAATCTGTTGTATCTTTTGCCATGGAGTCCCTTGTGTCATCTCTCACAGTGAAGTCCCCTCTGGAGGGGATCTGAGAGTGCTTAGGGCCAAAGTCTTTTGGGGCCTTGAGAATCCCCCTATATGTGTGTGTGTGATCCCAGGAGAGCAGTTCTAAGAGCACCATTGTTACGCTTGCTGGCTTTGGACATTTGTTGCCCTGTCTCTAAGGTCAAGCTCATGGCAGCTTGATCCTCCAGATCATGTGCTAGCACTTCTTTGAAAGGCAGATATCCCTCTAACCCCATCTCTTTTACCTTTTACTGCTCTAGAGCAGTGGTTTTCAACCTGCGGCACGCAGGCCACTTGCGGACCAATCATCACAGAGCTGCGGCCCATGTGACATCCTCAGGTACATCATACAGGTAGTATTGGATGTGGCATAACACATGGGCCATGTGTGCAGCCCACAATGGTAAATAGGTTGAGAACCACTGCAGAGGATGCTGGTGTGGATGAGGATGTGGATAAAAGGTGAAGTGCGGATCTTGGGTGGGATACAATTTATGTGGATTGGATGCAATCCAAATTTTTGTATCTGCTCAAGGTTCTACCTATATTCTCCTTCCTCCATCCATTAGAGTTCCTCTGTGTCTCATTGAAACAAACCCACCTGATAGCTTGGCGGACACCTGGTTGGATTCACACTTTGCTGTTTGTGATGTACCCTCTTGGGTAGCTCTAAGTGTGATACATCCTTGCCTTTCCCATGGTACAACATGCATTCAGTCCATCCATTTCTTCCAACTATGCACCACTTCTTGCCCTAGTTCAGAGGCACTTTTCTTGTGACAGCCTGTGAAAGGATAAATAACATCTCCCAAGTGTCATTTTAGTGTCTGAAAATGCATTTTTAATACACCTCGACCCTGATATAACACTGTCCTCGGGAGCCAAAAATCTTACCGTGTTACAGGTGAAACCGCATTATATCGAACTTGCTTTGATCCACCGGAGTGCACAGCCCTGCCGCGCCCCCCTCCCCCCCACCGGAGCGCTGTTTTACCGTGTTATATCCGAATTCGTGTTATATCGGGGTAGAGGTGTACCTGCAAAGAGCACAAATAGAGACAAAACTACAACTCACTTTATAGTTTTTCTAAACTAATGTTATTTAACTGAATCCATAGCATTGAATCAGTTAAAAACTGGTTAAGTTGTAAAATTTAGTCTTCAGAAGACTAAAGCGTTCTCAGCCACAGATGGAAAATAGGAAGGACAGAGGTGCCACCAATGACTGAGGCCCTTATAATGGCAGGAAATTGGTTGAGTCAGATGGCCCAAAATGATCGCAGCAGACAACCCTTGCTTGTTGTTGTTGAGGAAGGCCAAAAAATGTACAAGATCTTGGCCAATCTGACCTAAAGGAAAATTCCTTCCTGATCCCAAATGTGGTGGTCAGTTTAACCCTGAGCACAAGAGCAAGAGTAACACAGCTGAACATCTAGATCTGTATGATTTACTGAACTGCATCAGACCGCTAGTCCCATCCCATCGAGTCTAGTGTCCTGCCTCTAACTGTGGCCAATATCCAATGTTTGAGAGGAAGATGGGGGTAGCGGGGGAAGGGGAGAAACAATTCATCGGGCCAATTTTGAATTAGAAAAGATTTCTTCCTGGCCCCTGTTCTGGCAATTGTCTGAAACCCGAGATTAGAGTCTACTTATTGTCTTATCTACAGATAAGATTGTCTTATCTACAGATTAACATTTGGTAGCAAAACAAGTTAATTTCTGTTTGTGTCATGGAAGTGAGAGATTGTGCCACCCTTATTCACCTTGAGGAGTACCTTAATCAACGAGTAATGCCATTCATATAACACATGCTATTGACTCACTACTCAGCCACAGGAAGGGTGTCACTAGCTGGGCTTAATGTGACATAGCAAATGTGCACAAGACGAATTGGTCACAGTCTGCCCTTTTGTCCATTTGGGGGAAGAAGTTACTCACCATGGTGAGTTCTTTGTCACACATTCAGCGCTAATGGTGTCTGTGGTTCTATTTAGGTGCTCAGCAGTGGGAATAAGGGATTCACGACCTAGCTCTAAGTAAGAAAAGAACCTCAATCTTCGCTTCTCTGCAAGGTGTGTCTGTGTGTGAGGTAGACTCTGAACCGCCTCATGGGCTTTTCTGATGGTCTGTAATGTCTGGCTGTTATTCTTTCTCTTTCACATTCTTTTTCTTCGTTCTCTTCTCTTTTTTTTCTTTCTTTTCTCTCCATCACACTTTCTCTCTGTGCATGGATCATGGATGCTTTATGTATTGTGGGACCTCTGGAAAGAAATATCATTATTAAAGCTAAAACTTGTCCCTGTAGCTTGGTGCTGATCCTGCCAGAGCCTCCCCTTCTCCCGGCCTGCGCCTCAGGGTCTGGAGGCATGAAATGCAGTAATGGAAAGATGACACCATCCCCAATGTGACACCCTGCTGATACTGGGCAAATCTGAAACAGGCACAAAAGGATCGTCCAGAGAATTTCAGAGAAGAAAAAATTCCAGAAGAAATGAGCAGGAAGGAAAGAGGGCTGAAAAAGAAACATTGTGACGAGGAGACACTGATCTCCGTTAGACCCAAACCCTGGAACCACAGGCACACAAACTGGGATGTTTGAAATTTGGATTTAAAATTTGCTGCTCAATCCCCATTTGTGGTGTGAGCTAATGACACAAGTCGGTGTGAGCTCAGGAAGACCTTGAAGCCTTCCCATTCCCACACCGAGAGGGGGAGAAGGCCCAGGACAGCTAGAGAGTGGACTGTCACCCGTACTATCCCCTTTTTAGTACATGTGCAGGAGATTATGTAGTTTGGTGAGGGTTTCCTTTCATGTGCTGTAACATTATCACTGTATTATCTATTAGAGATGGATGTGAAACAAAACTATGGATCCCCAGCAGCCCCGTCTTTAGGGGAAAAGGGGAATTCTGTGTCTGGATCCAAATTTTTCAGTTTGGGCCCATTTCTAATAGTGATAGAGGCTAGCTGGTAAAGCCATGGCAGAGCTGGGGAAACAGAGATGGTTCTCAGAAGTATAGCATATCTCTGATGTCATGGAGAGCAAGCAGAGACTCTTGCCTGGTGGATACTTGAAGGCAATGTCTGAAGCTCTGTATCTCCTTCCCCTCTGCCATTTGTGCCGGATTTCAGGGCCACAGGGGATAATCTGTGCCACCCCCTCTGCTTGGATTCACTCTTTATATATTAGGGTTAAAATCCATCCTCAGGAGTTTGTAAGGAAAAGCCTCTCCTTGCCCCGTGTATGCCCAGCTTTATCCGTTCCGAGAGATGCCTCTCCAGTCTTGTTTGAATGGCATTTTTAGCTTATGCTCTATCCCAGGTGCTCCCACTCAAAATAGTTTTAACAAGTACAGAGAGAAGTGTTAACACTGTGGGAGCAAAGCAGAGGTTCCTTTTCTTTCCATGGCATGAAAGCGAGGGATTGTGCCTCCCTTTTCTCCTTAAATAGTGCCTTACTCTACAAGTACTGCCATTCCTGTCAATAGCGCCTGCTGTGGAGTAAGGTACTTCTCAGCTGGAGTAAGGATTGCAAATGCTGGCCTTTGCACAACACAGCAGAGGTTCATAAACACATGCGCGTGACATGTCCCTCCCCAAGTGGACAAAGGGCAGTACTGTGGTGAGTACTTTCTTACACAAGCAGTCCCACTGTATGTTGATTAGCTTATTGGGATTTTTACTTTATTACTACATTAGTTTAGTTTAGTGGGGGGGGGCATAAGGAGGAGAACCCACAAGCAGGAGAGAGAGTGTGACTCAGGATAAGCCCCTTTTTTGCAAAAACTTGTGGGTTGTTAAGAGACAATGCCTGTACAGGAACAGGCCTATGCACACTGTGTATCCAAAGAACTGTGTCTGGTATAAAAAGGAACACTGTCTCATGAATGGGGAGTTGTTCGAGGCAACCAGACTCAGAGACTGACACTTGCTGGGGGTGTCTGTGGGATTTAAACCTGCCTTGGTCATCATTGGGTGGTAGTAAACCTTTAGTAAAATAAACTTGTGTAGACTGTTGTAAAATCATTTTTTCTCTAACAGTTGTTCCAGCTGTTAAAATAAACAATACTGTGGTTTGGAGAAAGCTGTCTTGTTATTGTATTACACCACTGATTGTAGGCATCTGAAGGGAAGAGCCACAGGTACTGAACCCAATCAGAACTGCGGGGTAAGGATGGTTGATATGCAGGATACTGTAGGCCATGGCCTGGTGTACGAGTGGGAAATTTTAGGTTTCCATCCTGGGATAGGTAAAAGCATTTGACCTAACAGCTGATGGGAGGTGCATTCAGAGAGACTAGAAAAGGAGCAGAAGTGCAGCTAGCCCTCTAACTAAGACAGGGATCTTGTAGTTAAAACTTATGATTAAGCATGAGGGGGGAAAGGAGATCTAGACATTATTCCTGGCACTGAATTGCTATATGACCTTGGGCAAGTCACTTAAGTAAAAAATTCCTAACTAAAATTGTGGTGTTTACCTGTATCACAAAAGTGATTAGAAAATTGTGTAAACACTCACATATCTTCTGAGTACAAGGTATTGTAGAAATATATCGTGGTGAAACCCAGAGGAAAAAGAATGTAAACAGTTTATATATCAAAATTATGGCCCACATGAAGAGTAGCTTGAGTTACTAGCATGAAGAACCTTTTATGGTCTCTGGGTACATCTACACTACAGGGGGGAGTCGATTTAAGATACGCAAATTCAGCTACGTGAATAGCGTAGCTGAATTCGACGTATCGCAGCCGACTTACCCCGTTGTGAGGACGGCGGCAAAATCGACTTCTGCCGCTTTCTGTCGGCGGCGCTTACTACCACCTCCGCTGGTGGAGTAAGAGCGCCGATTCGGGGATCGATTGTCGCGATAAATCGATCCCCGAGAGGTCGATTTCTACCCGCCGATTCAGGCGGGTAGTATAGACCTAGCCTCTGTTTCTCAGACTCAGTAATTAAATGTTGGTTTCTCTTTATGTTCCATTTCTTTCAAATAAGGTTATAATTAAAAAATAACATTAATGAAATGTGAGTTAGCGCCCCACTAGCTGTCTGCTGCTGACCGATTCAGACTGAGGGCAAAGCTCAAGGCATTTATTTAAAATTAAGCATTAGTGCGTTGCTTCAATTTATATCTTGGATTGATTAACTGAGGACAAAGTTAAGAGGTTCTGTTAACTTTCTTGCTCGTATACTGAACTGAAAATTGTAAAATTAAATGAATTCATTTTAAATACGGTCCCTTAATTACCATCACAAATTAAAGAAAAGCAGCAATGTCCAGATAATATGGAGCCATCAGGCACTGTGAGTTTTAATTAATATTTAATTTATTGAATTAAACAATATATTTTAAAGATTTAATTAAACTCGATGTAATTTCAATTAAGATGCTGTCTTTTTTGTATAATGGATGTTAAGTGCAATACAATGACAGCTGATTATAGTATTTTTTTGGAAAGTATGCCTTGCAAGCTATTTTGTGATTTAGTTAAACTTTTGTCATAAATTAACATATTTGGGATTATAAAAATGCTCCGGTCCTGGATACTGAATCCCTTAGTTCTTACTATTGACTTGTAGTCCTTCTCTCCTTTGTAAGGAACTCTAGGGAACAATAATATAGCTGTCATCTGGAAAAGAGAAGCAGCAGTTAAATCTTTCCGAACAACACATTTTTCTGTGCACACCATGCTTAAATCCACCAGACTTTTCAAGTTTTTCCCTTTTTCCTGAGCTTATTTATTCAACTTCAGAAACAGACAGAGTTACCTTTTCTTAAACTTTTCTACTCTGTGGCTTGAACCCCATCTAGCTTCCATTAAAATCAATAGAGAGACTCCATTCAAATTCAGTGGGAATTGGACCATGTCTCCGAGTCAGAGCAAAATTACGTTTTTCTTCTTCTCAATAGATAATGTGTCCACAATAGAAATAAGGCCTTCTATATCTTAGCTTTACTGTGCCTAGTGATTTTCACTGAACTGATAAAACCCAGGTAATATCAAGACTGAAATGAGATTAATCTGCCAAGCAATATGCTTAATTCCTTTTGGTATAATGTAATTCCCCCTTTCTGTCCATTATGAGTCTTAAAATGTTCTGTTATGAACTATCTTCTATACAATGACTATGGGAGTTTTTATACTGGAGCAAGTTCAGGTCCCAAGTGCATTCTGTGTAACCTATAATGACTGTATTTCAGTTTCTATTTTTTCTTCATTTTAATTGGCTGAGACAAACTTATGATAAACATGAAGCAATCACATACAATTTGTTTGCCTCACAAAAGTCCTGTATCTTGCAAGTAGGGCATTAAAATGTCTGGAAACCTGAGGCTACTAGAAATTATTTCTCCTTCAAGAGTGTGATTGTTCATAATCTTGTGACACAATGAGTTTGTTCTGCAGGACAAACTGCAAAATATGCATAGATGAGGATGTGTGCGGAGACTTAACATGCTTTCCACTAGAGAGCTGGCTGTAGATAAGTATGGGGTTCTAGTTTACTTAGGTGCACAGGAGGGATTTTCAGAAGCACTCAGTGTTGACTTAACTTTGCTTCCATTGAAGTAAATAGGAGGTTTGCTACAGACTCGGGTGGAGAAAAGTTAGGTCAACAGTGAAGGCTTTTGAAAAATCTTACCCATAATAATTAGCGTTATGTTTTGTAATGTACTTAATATATTATTAATTATGGGTGCTTTATGGTACTTTATATGTAGAATTTAACCAGGAAAAAGATTAACTAATTTGAAAATAGTGTAGTTAATTAACATAGGTATGCTAACTTAACCTGTACTTGTTTTTGTTTTTCATTCAGTTTTGTTATTTTTCTGTTTTATTTACAAATTTTGCTGTCTGCACTATGTACACAGAATGATGGAGCAACATATGAAGAAAAATTAAGTGGAGTTTTATCCTCTGCAATTTATAAAAAATTAAATAGCACAGTGACTGGTGAATAATTTCTCTATGGAGGCAAATAAATGGTACAATAGATGTATGGAGTTTCAAAAGTGATTTTGAGAATAGCTTGGAATCCACAGTTTAGCATTCTAATTACAATTTTCTCAGACTTGCAGTAAGAGTCTGGATAGACTTACCTTGATTTTGAATGGCACAACTTGTTGTTTTTGTGTTCATGGTGAGCAGCATGTAAAATGTTTCATGTTAGTAACTAATAATTTTGCAGCATTAAATAGAAAAATTGACAGGCGTGCATGGATTTTAATATTTTATAGCAATGTTTTGGGTGGAAGTAGCCTACAGCTAGCTCTTAACATATTTCTTGCATATTGTATTGGCAGCTGTATTGCTGCTATGGTTAAGCTCAAAAGTTAAAATGCTCTTTTAAGCATAAACTCTCTTTAAAAGCTGATTTTGATCGATCATTAGTGAAGGAGCAAAATGTCTTATAAAATTTGTTTTAAAAGCCTCTCAATTTTCAAAAACACTTCTAGATGTTGAAAGGGAACATTTGGTATTGTTAAATTTGTTAGTTTTAAACAATTATTTTGCAGACATCCCATTTATTAATAAACTTTCCATAGTGTCTTAGTTTGATGTAAAATAACTGAGTTAATTAATTTTATATGCTAAAGATAAGTTGTAAGAAATATAGCTTTTAGTCAGTACAACAGCTACATTTTCTTAAAGATTTTACAATGCAACATTTTTTGTGAAAGGACCTGCAAATTCCATGTATTGCATAATAATGCAACAAGTATTAAACAGTAATCCACCCTTTCACCTTTTGTGTGTAGTCGGATGAAGGCGGGGTACCTCACCGCCTGGGTCCGGGGAGGGCCAGTCCACCTCACTTGGTCTCTGGACCTCGCTTGCTGCGGGTGGGGGGGAATCAGTGAGGCTGGTCAAAGAATGGCTCAAGCCTGCACTCAGATGGAGCTGCAAATAGTCAATCAGCCTAGGCTCTGGTTCAGAGCGGGGCAGTAAACAAAGTCTCTCCGCTCCACCTGTACTCAGATGGGGCTGCAAGCAGTTAATGAGCCCAGGCTCTGGTTCAGAGCGGGTTGGGAACCAAAGTCTCTCAGCTCCAACCTGCATCAGGTGGGGTTGCAAACAAAGTCAGTTAACTCAGGCTCTCCTTCAGCTAGCCTGAGGGAGAGGGAGACTGCCACCCACCACTTGGGTGACAGGGGGACGCAGGCCCTCCCAGCCCAGAGCCTTAAGGGTGGCGGACGGGTCTGCTACCTTGTCAGCGGGGATCCAAGCTGCAACACACTGACTCACCCTCTGCCAGCGTTGCAGCCAGACAGGGGTCTGCTACCCCTGGGCCACTTCCACGCTCCCCCTCCAAGGATACCTGCTGGTCTGGTGAGGTAAGGTGATCGGTGGGGGCCTAAGTTGCCATCAGAATCGCTGCCGGGGTTGGGCCAGCCAGTGGTCCGGGCCAGCTGTGTGTCTCCTGCAGGGTCGGGTCATCCAGGGAGCCAGGTGGTCCGTGCCAGTTGTCTGCTTCCTGTAGGGCCAGTTCTTCCAGGAGTCCGGGTGGTCCTGGCCAGTCGTTTGCGTCCCCTGGGGTCAGGTCAGTCCAGGGTCCGGGCCAGTCATCTGCACTCTGTGGGCCTGCTGCTGTCTCCCAGCGTGAGTGCTCAGAGAATGCATCTGTCCCCTCCAGTAGCTGGGCCCCTACTGAGCGTCCAGGCCCCGCCTTTATACTTCTGGCCCTGCCCCTTGGCTTCCAGGGGCAGAGATGGGGGGCTCCGCCCATGAGGGGGTGGAGCCACCCTCTTCCTCTGTGTCTGGGGAGGGCCAGTCCACCTCACAATAGGTCAAATCTGGTTTAGGCCATGAGAGAATAAGAGCTGAACAGTCTTAGCCTAGTTCCTAGTGGATGTTCATTGATCAAATACCTTTCTATCCTGTTCCAACCAGTCTGGGGAGAATTGGCAGTTTGCCTTTTGTTGCAAAGGTTCTGGACTGAGAGTTAATCTCAGAGCTGAATTGAGGCACAATACCTTCACCTTCCAAGATAGAGAAATAGCCAGATAGAGTTGTCAGCTGTCCTGAGATTTGTGGAACAGTGTCAATTTATATATCTACCTGCCCCCTGAAAGCCAAGCTTGTGGGACTTTTAAGTCCTGAATTTATGTTGATTACTCAGGTTGCCATTTTATCTTCTTCTGTGAGGGGTCCCGTTTTATCATCTTCTGTGAGGGGTCTATCATGACACTTTTCCTTAAATTTTATGATGATTACCATAAATTATACCTTCAGAGTTGGTTAGTTTGACCTACCTGAACAATTATTGCGTCTGAAAGTTAGTGTTTGAGTAGAAGATGGTGCCACGCTGTCTGGAATGGCTCTCAACTGTGAGTGCCTATCTCAGTATTTCTACCCATGTGAGCTTTTCCTTTCATGATGATGAGTGAGGAATTGCAACCATCTTACATAACAGCCACTTGCATTGAAATTAGCATTTTCTGTTAAAGTCTGCTTAAGTCCTTAATTAGTATTTCACAAAATTTCTTTGATGGCTTATTTCATTACTTGGGTATACACAATGTAAATGTTTGCTATTACATTATAACAAGAACAGATACGTGAGAACAATACAAGTAACATTTCACTAGTTTTAAACATCTGAATACACACAAACATTTAATACTTTGATCTACACTAAAACACAAGTGAATTGGTCTGGGGTTCTGATCTGAGCTGGCACCTGGTTTGCCAGCGTCACAGAGGGTATTTGCTTTCATGATAAATTCAATGACAAAATAAGTTAACGTAGAGTTAAGATTGGTTGGTTGATTGTGTGTTGTCCCCTTGCAGAACATTGAATTGAGCAACTCAAACTTCTGAAAACTAGGAAATGTATCACAGCTGCAATGGGTCCATTAAAGAACCACTCCTAATGCCCAAATACAAATCCACAGAGCACAACCACAGAAATGCACACCTGTCCAGATACCTATAAAAATAAATCTGTAGAAACTGACTCCCACACCAAGATGCAGATACACACGTGTATTCATGTGTACACATCTAGCTTGCCCTAACACACATACTTCCTCATTGTTTATTATTACAATTGTTGTTTAGTACCTAGAGACCCCAACTAAGATCAGGACTGCAGGGTGGTAGATGTTGGACATACACATAAAAAGAGAGAGTCTGCAACACAGAGTTTATAATGTAGCTAGACAAAGGTGGGGAGAAATGTCTGATCCACTGGCTCTTCTGCAATTACTAGTCAACAACATTCACTTTTTAAGAAACAATAAATTTATTTTAGAGTTCCCGTCTCTTTTTAAAACTTATGAAATGAATACACACATATTTTGTCATCAATCTTTTTGTGCGCAAGCCAGCAAAAATAATAAAAGTCAGAGTTAGACTGCAAATTTTATTCACACACGTATACACACTTGTGGCAATACACGCATCTCCCTACACAAAGACACACAGTATACACACATACAATGCATGCATGCACACACTTGCCTACACAGAGACACTTTTTCATACACTTTTCCAGGGGCTGCTTAAATCACCCAGCCGGGAAGGGAGGAGATGGGCTGGAGGGGAAAAGATGGGGGAGTTGTGGGGGTGGAGGAGAGAGGATGGGGAGGGAAAGAGGCCAAGGATGAGAGCAGGGTGGGGGTGAGAGGGGACAGTGAAGGAGAGAGGAAGAGGTGTGGGGGGGTATATGGAGTGGATGGGGATATAGGGGGAAGGCAGATGGCTACCGGTGCAGGAGGATGTGGGGGACACAGGGGTGTATAGGGACATAATGGGAGTGCAGCAGTGTATGGAGATGAATGGGGCTTGGGTGTAGGGGATGAGGGATAGGGGGGTGGTGGAGAGGATGGGTGGGAGAGCGCTGTAAGGGATACAGGGATGGGACGGGGAGGTGGGGCGGGGGGTGGGACGGAGAGGGATGTAGTGATGGGAAGATGGGGGGCAGGATGATTGGGCGGGGAGGGATGCAGTGAGGGGGAGATGGGGAGCAGGATGGTTGGGTAGAGAGGGATGCAGTGAGGAGGGAATGGGGGTGACAGATCACCGTTCACAGCAGGGCACGCGCTGCAGCTCTATTCCAGCCACAGGAGGAGCGTGAGGAGAAGGGGGCCAGGCAGCAGCGGGAGAAGCTCAACAGCTGCCTACTGAGCGCTCGTGAATGGGGCTAGTTACTTCCCTGCTCTGACCCAGCCAATGGGAGGTGTGCTTGTGGGCGGGGAGTGGTGGGGGGGTAGCATGAGGACCCGCCCTGGCAGCCCCTAAGGCTAGGAGCCGGAGATGCCAGCTGCTTCCGGACCCGGGAGCTGTGGCGCTAGCAGGGAGCCCGCAAGCCCCGCTGCGGCGCCGTGAACTGGATGTTCAATGGCCTGGGTTGAAACGGGTGAAAGTAAGTTAAGGGACTTACCAGTACGCAGGGCAGCTGAGGTCCTTGGCAAGGGGCGGGGGGAAGGGGCAAAGCCTTGGGTGGGAGGGGAGGGGCCTTGGACATAACTAGCCCCTCAGCCAGTCCTGCCTGGCCTGTGCTGCCTGGGGCTCTGGTGGCAATTTAAAGGGCCGGGGGCTCTGGCTGCTGCTATCACTCCAGCTGGAGCCCTGGGCCCTTTAAATTGCTGTCGGACTCTAGCGGCGATTTAAAGGGCCAGGGCCTCCAGCCGCTTCCAGCCGCTTCCAGGAGCCCTGGGCCCTTTTAAATCACCGGGTCCCAGAGCAGCTGCCCCCTCCCCCCCCATCAGTGGCCCAGCTGGTACGGTCAGCTTTTTTTTTACCGGTATGCCATACTGGACCAGACCAGCTTACTTTAACCTCTGGTTAGAGTGTACAGTAGTTGAGTTGCACTGACAGGGTCGTGAGTTGCAGGGAGTTGGGGGGCACTGGCTGAGCTGGAGGGTGCATGGGGGGATGCAGAAAGGTATTTTTGTAATTGTCTGTAAATAACATGAGTTGTCACCTGCACTTGTCCCCTTTCCGCAGTTCAGTGCTTAGGGTGGTGGCTCAAAGAAACAAGCAAGTGCAGTTATACATAAGTCAGGCAGAGTCAGGAGAAATGGTAGCATAACACACACAGCAGCGTCTAGAGAGAATCCCTTCTCTTCCGGCAAAATTCCATCCCTCCTTACTTCCTGAATTCATGTTCAGCACACTATGCGGAGGGTGGTTCATGCTGGAGTTTGCAGTGCTTTGGCTGATTCACGAGTGCTTGTTCTGCTTGACTTGGCTGTTTCTTCATCTTCAGAAATGCAGAGCTGGGAGTGGAGGAACTGGATGTAGGCAGTGGAGAGAGAACAGGTGGCAGCAGCAGGGTGGAATAGCATATTCAGTGGCAGGATTGTGAAACTATTCTGAAAGGAGCAGCTCAGTTTGAAATTCAGTTGATGAGAGCAGCTGTAAAAATGTCTCCACATTCTGAGACTTGTTAATTTCTTGCACATTGGGCAAGCTGCCCATACTTTAAAGGTACAGAAGCTGGTACTTTCAGCATCCTTTAACAGCTCCATCTTGCCCTCTGTGTGGCTTGTGTCTCTGAACATCTTAGAAAAATTGCTGCTGTTCAAGCCTGTGTATGTGTGCTTACATGAGTTTTCAAGATATGTAAGCCACATAATGGAGGGCAGGATTGGACCCTACAAGCAAACTATTTCTGCTTTTTTATGCATTCCTTTAATCTTTGTCAGTCTTTAAGCAGCTGCTTTTTCTTCACTTCTGCCAGTACCATTGTAGGGAGTTGTACAAGAAAATTTAAAGTCAGGACACATTTTTTTTTTTCCACAGAGTAATTTGTTAAAATGACAATAAAGTATGTGAAGTTGTATGTATTTGACTTGATATTTAGCTTTAATGTTATGACACTGATGAAAATTAATAGAAACAAGCAATTACTTCCTAAGAAATAACCATACTCTGCTAATAGCCGTCCCTGAAAAGTATTTTGCCACTAGCATCAGTACATTGTCTGCCTTCTGATGCAGTTCTACATAATCCCAAAACAGGAGTTTGACAGTGAAAAGATGTGATGAGGTACACAACCTGTTAAATATACTTTAAATTAATTTGGGGGATTAGACAGAGGAATGAAACTTATCTATTTGATTACCTTGCAGAGAGGTAAAAGCAAGTTGGACAATCTCTTCATAAATTTAAAAAAATCCGTTTTTGATGAGATGATAAAATTGTGCTATATACAGCCATAGGTGTTCTATGTATCTTGCTCAGGAGTAGCATAAATCCTGCATACTATTTAAGAAAAAATACCTAGTCAGTGAATTTCCTGTCAAAATGTGCTGATTGTGGCAGCTTGCCCAGAACTAAACTCATTGTAATAAAAACTCCTGGACTGGAACATGGTGCCGTTTGTTATTCGCCTCCTGAGTTGTTTTTGTAGTATATAAACCCAAAGCAAACAGCTGTCAGTTTGAAAACCACTGAAGAGCCCTGTCGCTAGGCATTGCTGAGCTCTCTTGCTTCCGTTCTTTGAAGAACATGTCAGCTGGGCCCTGGCAACTAGCAGTGGAGGCTGGGTTTTAAGAAGCTGAAAGCATTGGATTAGAACAGCTTACATCTTTTGACTTTGTACTGAATCATTGGATTGAAATCACTTTGATAGATGCTTTTTGAGGATTTGGTGGGGTTTTGAGGTCCATGGAATTATATGTTGGATTTCTTGCCCTTTAGTTTTGGACTTATTCTAGCAGCTAGTTTTAAGTGACAGTAAGGCCATAAAACCTAGACTTACCATATCAGCAGGAGTTCCTGAAAAAATGAATAGGAGTCAGGATGTAGCTATTAAGTAAATCTCACCAAAAGAAATACACCTTTACAAATCAAATTATGGGGTAACTTCAGGAGCTAGCTGTAGTTTCCTGCATATGTCTTGTCTCAGTATCCAAGGAATAGCACAGCTAGGTTGACGAAGAAATTCATTTTTTGTTTCATTAAAATAAGTAGTTTACATACAATATACTGTAGAATACTTGTTTTTCAGCTAGGATCTTGGTTAAAACTGAACTCCCCCCATCGCTAATATTCTAAGAGCTAAAATGGCAAAGCAGTTTTATTATTCTCTTAATCTTAGTCTAAAATGTGTATGATAATAAAGCTAGTGATTGATTACACAGAAAAATTTAAAGCTGATGTTGAAAATTTTAATTACTGTATATACTCGATCATAAGCGAGTTCGTTTAAAGCAGGGGTCTCAAACTCAATTTACCTTAGGGCCAGTGCCAGTCCTCGAATCCTCCCAGCGGGCCAATAATATCACTGAAGATGGTGTTCAGAAAAGAAAACGTTTATATTGTATTTTTTATTTCAAATTTCTTAGAAATAATAAAACTGTCATTATACAATTCTTCACCTGCCAGAGAGTTTAGTGTTTTCCAGACAGCTGGCAATGCTTCAGTTCTGTCAGTTTGTTGATGTTTGGCCTCAGTGACCGAGCAGTTGAAACTGTCAGGATTGCAGCAAGGTGTGCATCAAATAGCTGTGTTCAGTATTTTGACTTGTTTATATTCATTGTGGAAAAAAGTGACCCTGCCTCCATGGCTGACTCTGCCTGGCGACTAGTGATGGTATCTCTGTCCCACTCCCCCAGCCAATGGGAGCTGCGGGGGGCGGCGCCTGCAGCAGACAGAGCCGGCAGTGTGGCAGCATGTGTCTCTCCTCTGCAGGCCCCAGTGGGGAGGTTCTCAGGCTGCAGATGGCCTGCGGGCCGGGACTTTGAGACCCCTGGTTTATAAGCCGCCCCACCCAACACCCTCCCCAAGATGGATAAGTAAAAATGGCAATTTTTTATGACCCATTCATAAGCCAATCCTATAATTCAGAGGTCAGCAAACTTTGACTCCCAGCCCATCAGGATAAGCCACTGGCGGGCTGAGACTGTTTGTTTACCCTGAGCGTCCACAGGCATGGATGTAAACCTAAGTAAACAAAATGTCTTGGCGCGCCAGTGGCTTACCCTGACGGGCCTGGACAGCAACTGGTGAGGAAATTGGGGGAGGGGGGTAAACTGGGGGTCAGGGGAGTAACCCCTGTGACCAACCCCCACATGATCCCACCTCTAACCTGGGACTTCTCCACATGACCCCTCCACGTGTAACCCCTCCCTGTCCCATCCCTAGCCCGGGACCCCCACACTCTCCCCATCCCATCCCTCCCCCCCCTACCTGGGGCGGGCCAACTTCAGCCTGGTCCATATTACAGAATCAAAGAACCATAGGGCTCGAATGGACAGCAAGGGTCATCTAGTCTAACCCCTCTGCTAACATGCAGGATTTATTGTGTCTAAACCATCCAAGACAGATGGCTATCCAGCCCAGGGGTGGGCAAACTTTTTGGCCCGAGGGCCACGTTGCAGTTGTGCAACTGTATGGAGGGCTGGGTAGGGAAGGCTCTGACTCCCCAAACAGCCTGGCCCTCGCTCCCTATCCGTCCCCTCCCACCTCCTGACTGCCCCCCCCCAGGCCCCCCCCCCCTCCACCCCCCCCCGCTCCCCGTCCCCCGCCTGCCCCGCCCCCAACCCCCCCCCCCCCCCTGCCCCCCCCCCCCCCGGGACTCCCACCTCCTATCCAACCGCTCTCTGCTCCTCGTCCCCTGACCACCCCTCCCGGGACCCCCACCCCTAACTGCCCCCGGGATCCCACCCCCTCATCCAACCTTGCTCCCTGTCCCCTGACATCCCTCCCAACCCCTATCCACATCCCCGCCCCCTGACAGGCCTCCTGGGACTCCCACTCCCAACCCTCCCTGTTCCCCATCCCCTGACCGCCCCTCCAGAACCTCCACCCCATCCAACCGCCCCCTCCTTCCTGACTGCCCCCCAGAACCTCCCACTCCCTTACCTCCCTCCCTGTGCCCCGCCCCCTTACCAGCAGCAGGAGCTCACAGCCACGACACCTGGCCAGAGCCAGTTGCGCTCCCCACGCTGCCCAGCGGGAGCGGCGGGCCAGAGCGTAGCCCGTGCGGCAGCGTGGCTGCAGGGGAGGGGGGCAGAGGAGGAGGGGTGGAGGGCTAGGCTCCCCAGCCGGGAGCTCGGGAGTCGGGCAGGACGGTCCCGTGGGCCGGATGTGGTCCGCGGGCCGTAGTTTGCCCATGTCTGATTCCGCCTCTTTTTGAAAACCTTCAATGAAGGCGATTCCATTTCTTCCCTAGGCAGTTTGTTCCGTTGTCCTACTATTCTTACATTTGGAAATTTTTTCCTGAGATTTAATCTAAATCTGCTGGGGCTGTCAAGCGATTAAAAAAACTAATCATGATTAAAAGCAAGATTAAAAAAAAATTAATCCTGATTAATCGCAGTTTTAATCGCACTGTTAAACAATAATAGAATACCATTTATTTAAATCTTTTGAATATTTTCTACATTTTTAAATATGTTGATTACAATTACAACACAGAATACCAAGTGTACAGTGCTCACTTTATATTATTTTTGGTTACATGTATTTGCACTGTAAAAAAGATAAACCAAAAAAACCAAAACGATTTCAATTCACCTCAAACAAGTATTGTAGTGCAATCTCTTTATCATGAAAGTCCAACTTACAAATGTAGAATTTCTTTTACATGACTGCACTCAAAAATAAAACAATGTAAAATTTTAGAGCAGTGTTTCTCAAATGTTTTGTGCTGGTGATTCCATTTGGACTTAAAAAATATTGTGACCCCCCACACACACAAAAAATTGTGATTCCCTACCTTCAGTCCCATGGGGCTTGGGCTTCAGTCCCCCTTGGGGCAGGGGGTTCTGGCTTTCAGTCCCCCTCGGGACATGGGGCTCTGGCCTTCAGTCCCCCCACGGAGCTCCAATCTTCAGCTTCCCGCTGCTTCTGGGGCTCAGGGTTTCAGCTCCACTTGAGTCTCCATGCTTCGGGTTTCCAGTCTTCAGCCCTCTGTAGAGCTCCGATCTTCAGCTCCCCGCTGCCTCTGGTGCTCAGGGCTTCAGCCCCACTTGGGTCTCCAGCCCTTAGTGCTGCTTGGGGCATAGGGCTCTGGGTCTCCAGCCCCCCTGCTGCTTATGGCGTGTGATTAATGTGTTAAAGAAATTAACAAGTTAATCATGCTGTGAATTAATCCTTAATGGACAGAGCTACTGCAAAGTGAAAGATCAGTTGGAAGTGATAGAGGAGGAGTAAGACCTGGTGATTGGTTGTTGACTATGAGTTTCCAATGGGATGCAGCTGTGAAAAAGGCTAATTCAATCCTAGGATGCATCAGGCGAGGTATTTCCAGTAGAGATAGGGAAATGTTATTACCATTGTACCAGGCGCTGGTGAGACCTCATCTGAAATACTGGGTGCAGTTCTGGTCTCCCATGTTTAACAAAGATGATTTCAGTCACAGCTGTCTTGGAGTCACAGCACACCTGATTGATGCTGCATGGACAGTGCAGTCGTTTGCTTTAATAGTAACCCATGCTGAAACGTGTAGAGTGTTTCTTGGGTGTTGCAAAAGAATGGAATATTCAAGAAAAGGTAACAATTAGTACTAACAGTTTGATCAAAACTGCTATTAATTGCGATTAATTTGTTTTGAGTTAATCGCTGAGTTAACTGATTAATTGACAGCCCTAAAATCTGTTGTATTGTTGTTTGAACCCACTGCCTCTTGTCCTGCCTTCTGTGTCAAAAGAGAACAACTTTTCTCCATCTTTTTTATGGCAGCCTTTCAGGTTTGAAGACTGCTATCATGTCCTCCCTTAATCTCCTCTTTTCCAAACTCAACATACCCAGTTCCTTCACACTTTGCTCATATGGCTTTCATTCCATCCCCTTGATCATCCTTGTTGTTTGCCTCCAGATCCTTTCCAGTTTCTCTACAACCTTTCTATACAGCAGTGACCAAAATTGGATACAGTCCTCTAGCTGAGGCCTAACCAGCACCTAGTAGAGCAGTACTATCACCTCTCGTGATTTGCATGCTGTCCCTCTGTTAATGCAACCCAAATTTACATTTGCTTTTTTTGCACCATCATTATATTGTTGAGGTTGTGATCCATCATAATTCCCAGATCCTTCTCAGCGGTGCTGCTGTCAAACCAGTTATCTCCCCATTCTATAATTTGTGCCTCAGGTTTTTCTTCCTTAAGTGTAGCACCTTACATTTGTATTTGTTGAATTTAATTTTGTTTTCTATAGCTCAGTTCTCCAATTTATCCAGATCTCTTTGAATTTTAGTTCTATCCTCCAAAGTTTTTGCAAACCCCCTTCTCTCCTTTTCCCCCCTCCCTCCGCAGCTTTTGTCATCTGCAGATTTGATCAGTATCCTACATCTAGGTCATTAATAAGGATGTTCAACAACACCGAAGTTGCACCACTGTAAATAAATCAATCTACTTAAGCTGGTGCAAATGGATTGTAATACCAGTGCACCTTGTCTAATATAAACAGGCCCTTAGACTTAATTCCTATGTGCCAAACTCAGCAGTAATGGGGTTCATGAGAAAAGGTGGTTGAACAGATAAACTAATTTGTTGAGAAGTGTGAGCATGTCAGTGAGCTTAAGAGAGTCAGTGTCATTATAATCTACGTGTTGAGGAGATAGGCAGGATGTGTAAATTATATGTGTTTAGACTCCTGGGCACACTTGAGACTCTAGACTAGATTCAGAGGAGAGTGAAACTTTAAAGCATTAAAAACAGCATTAGATGTATCTCTCTTTTTTTTTTTTTTTAAAGCTACGCATGTATCTAGAACTTTTTAGTTACACAGTAGATGTGGATTGTATCTGGTAGGCATATCTATTAGTTGCGATTAGAGTTAAACAAATTGCATGTAATTTTCTGATTCTGATAGAATTTTTACATTCTCATTAATTTAAATAACATTTAAAATTATGCATAAAGTTAGAGTTCCCCTGAGACATCTGTGAATGCTGCATCCCATATTTGATGATTAAACAACATCAAGCAGTCTCTCTCTTGATTTTAGCAGCTCTAATTATTTAAAGGTTCAGATGCCTAGAAAACTAAAGAAATTGAAAAGAAAACATGAGTTGTCATTTAGCTCTAAGCTTTTTTTGTAGTCGTTGTTCTCTTTTGTATAATAAAAAAAACATATAAAACTTTGTAACTATTTTTCTCTTTAGTAATAGTTGTGTTTAATGGAACATATTTATTCCTGTGCAGAGAATCCCACTTAAACCATATTTTGTCCTGGCCCTCTGCACAGAGTTGAATCTTGCCTAGTATGAATGCTTTAAACTAGTGAGGTCTTAATCTAAAAGACACTTCTCTTTTTAGTGCTTGTTTGTTAGCATTCTTCTTACTGAGCAAGGTCATAGGTTCATATTTCACAAAAGCCTCATATTACTGTAATATAACATGAGGATCCTGTGCTTTTATTCCATTATACTATCAGTCTAAGAAAACATAAAGGGATTGTAAAAGAGTGGTTCAGTGAATTAACACATTAGTATTTTACAGCCGAGGATCTTAACTGAAATACATTTCAGGTGTAGTTTACAACGGATATTTGCTTATGACATGAAATCTGCATGCTTTGGGACATGGCAATTCATGTATCAGGAAAGACTTGGTACTGCAATATCAATGATATTACCAGATGGGATTATGGTACATGAGCAAGATCATATAATTACCGGTGCAGTGCAAGACCACCAGAGTTTACCAAGCTTCGATCATCATGAGCTCTTTAAAAAGGAGAGACAGAGTAGCATGTATCATTTCTTTTCTTTGACAAAGAGTTGGTAAGTTTCAGCTCACAACTGATGATCATAAGAACTGCCAAAGCAGAACAGAACAATTGTCCCATCTTTTTACATCAATTTTGTTGAAGTGTTTTGTTTCAGTATATGTTAGGAGTATTACTTATTCTGTAAATTTACACTACATTAATGTAAGCAGTTCTGTGTAACCCGATGTCCTGTCTCAAATGCTAGCTAAATGCGTGCAGTACTTTTTGTGATCTAACTACAACTTGTGCATTTAACTGAGATCCATATGCTCACTTTGTTTCCTATCCATATTTGTGGAGAAACATGATTTGAGGAATTGAGCTAATAAAAATATGTATATTTGTCTTTTAATCTCAAGTGTGCATTTGTTAAAGTGACACTGCAAGATTGTAGGTCTAAAATTTGATAAACTGTGACATAGTTATAATATTGGATTGCACTGCTTGTGTACCTAGTTAAAACAAAATGGCTGCCATTCTATCTGCAGAGATATGTAATAAATTAAAAAATAGAAGTTTTTGTAGAAACAAAGTTTTGTAGAAGCAATGTAGGAATTTCCATCAGGATCAGATCAGAAATCTAGTCCAGTGGTTCTCAAACTAGGGCCGCCACTTGTTCAGGGAAAGCCCCTGGCGGGCCGGGCCGGTTTGTTTACCTGCCACGTCCGCAGGTTCGGCCGATCGCAGCTCCCAGTGGCCGCGGTTTGCCGCTCCAGGCCAATGGGGGTTGCGGGAAGTGGCGCGGGCCGAGGGATGTACTGGCTGCCACTTCCTGCAGCCCCCATTGGCCTGGAGCGGCAAACCGCGGCCACTGGGAGCTGCGATCGGCCGAACCTGCGGACGCTGCAGGTAAACAAATCGGCCCGGCCCGCCAGGGGCTTTCCCTGAACAAGAGGCGGCCCTAGTTTGAGAACCACTGGTCTAGTCTCTTCAATGTAGCATCCTCTCTCTGATAGTGGCCAAAGCCAGTTGCTTCCAAAGAAAGAAACTTTGCAGTAGGTAGTTGTGGGATAATTTTATCTCCAGGGAAAGCTTCCTCTTCATCTTAAATAGAGGGAGGCTTGTGCCCTGCAGTTTTTGTTGTTGTTCTGCTCTCTGCATAGGAGTAGTTAAACAAAGATTAGCTCCAGGGTGATGATGAATCAACGAATGATATGAGTGCCCAAAGACATTTTGAGATAAGGTTGAGTTTTTCATTTAAGTGTAAAATATCCAGGACAATTTTAGCACCATTCCAAATACAGAAAACAAGTCTAAAATTGATAAATCAAGAAAGACAGTATTGTCATAAGAGAAACAAATGTTTATGTCCAACTTTGGTCACAGTAAATATACAAAACAGGCTCCTTCTTACTTAGCAATTAAGCTCTGAGTGTGTATTCAGAGTCACGTCGTCTTTACCTGAATAACAAAATAAGGTTTTATTCCTTTTGTTCCTGCTAGTACTAAGTTGCCTGTACAGCAATGGCAGAATCCGTTCTAACTAGTGCATTACCAATAGGGTTGTTTACTGTGTTCCAAATGCAGAATATTTTGCTGCTGGTCATGTTAAAGCCAGAAGAAACCCAACAGTTTTAAGAGTTTAGGTTAAGATTGCAGTGCTGTTAGCTAATAAGAAACACTCTGTAAGTGAAGCTAATTAGTTTTGGAAGTCATTGAGACAAAATGAATATGGTTACTACCATGCCAGTGATCCAGAGTTAATTTTCCTGGTTAAAACAACATAGTAGGAATTTAGGAATAGTATTATAGACAGTAGAAGGTTAAATTTTATTTCTATATAGATATATAATATAAAATGATATAAATGTTAGTTAGCATAGGGCCAATTCCTGTGGGATCCCACTAGAAAAATACCTATGAGATGAAGATTCTCTGATTACAATTACATTTTCAAACCTATTAGCTAGTTTTTAATCCGTTTAATGTGTACCATGTTAATTTTATATTGTACTCGTTTTTTAATCAAAATGTACCGGATCAAATGCCTTACAGAAGTCTGTGAATATTACATCAACACTGTCACCTTTATCAACCAAATTTGTAATGTATAAAAAAAAATGGGTTAGTTTGGCAGGATTTGTTTTCCATAAAACCATATTGATTATTAATCGAGTCCTGTATCAGTCACTCCATTATCTTTCTTGGAATCAACATCAGGCTGTCAGGACTTAATTACTCAGGTCACCCCATTTACCCATTTTTAAAAATTGTACATTAGCTTTCTTTCAGTCCTCTGGAACTTCCCCAGTACTCCAAGACTTATTGAAAATCAACATTAATGGTCCAGATAGCGCTTCAGCCAGATCTTTTAAAACTTGTGCAGGCAAGTTATGTGGATCCGCTGACTTAAAAATGTCTAACTTTGTTAGCTTCTGTTTATCATGCTCCAGAGATACTAGTGCAATGGAAAGAGTGTTACATCACCATCTGGTGAGACTGTATCATCAGTTTTTTCCCCAATACAAAACAGAAATATTTATATACTTCTGCCTTCTCTGAATTATTCTGCAGGGTGCAAGAAATAGCTGAGTATATAGGTGTAGCAGTCTGTAAAAAAGTATATTTTTGAGTTGTTTAGGAGTGTCTGGGAGATGGAATAGAAATTTTAGAATAAAGCATAGTAATTTAAGTTAGTGCATTTTAAAATCAATCTCAGTATTTGCCAAGTGAACAACGCTTTAATATATAGCACATTCAAAAGAGTGAATTTTTCACCATCACTTCCTAGCTGCACACACATTAATGTAGATCCAGACTCTACATTGTCTTCTGTGGAGAGCAGAATTTGCCCCATGAAATTTATATACCATTGGCCACCTTACGTATTAATGAGTTACATGCACATTGTCCTCTTCCCATATGGCAGCTTTCTGTCTTCCTTCTCCTGGACTCATCAGTGGAATCATTAGCAGAGTCTGGGATCTGGATGTGTGGTTAGGTAAAGGGGGATGTACAAGGTATCTGCGGACAAGTTTAGCCTGCAGTTATATTTAACTGTTCTCTGGCACCTACCTTGTATTGCATTCCAAGTGCGCTGTTATTACAAAAACATTCTTAAAAGTGATGAATTTTACTTTCTGTGCATCCTTCCTCCCTGCAGAAATGCCATCCAAAACAGGGCCACCTGGGGGGAAAATGGGGGGGGGGGGGCAGGCAATTTGCCCTAGGCCCCGCAGGGGTCCCCATGAGAATATAGTATTCTATAGTATTGCAACTTTTTTATGGAAGGGGCCCCCAAAATTGCTTTGCCCCAGGCCCCTGAATCCTCTGGGCGGCCCTGTCCGAAAGATATATTCAGGCATTTGTAAGTCTATTTTGAAAGTCTCTAAACTCATACTGTGCTTCACCTTGTATTGTTCTTCTACTCCATCTCTGTAGCTCCAGTTAATTAATGTATAAAGAATTTTTATAACTGAGTACATTCTTGTACTTGAGAGAGATAACAGACTATGTCTTGCCTACCTTCAGTTGTTAATATTCTAGTTATCGAGTTAAGTGACAACCTGTTTTCAAAGTGATTAAAAAAAAAAAAATCCCAGCCAAACACTGTGGCACTCTGCTTGACAAAGAAGCAGTTGAAGTTCGTGACCTGAAAAGTAATTGCCTCCCATTGGATTTTTTACTAGTGCACAGCCTACATTTTTAATTCTTTAACTGCTTTTTTTGCACATCAGTTAGGAAAAGCAAAACACATTGTTCTGTACTTATTTTTACATTTTATTCAGCAATAAGACCAATGTTTTTCATACTTAAGTATGTATGAAAAATTTGTTACCAATTTATTTTTAAAAGCTGAATACACATAGCATTGGATCAAGGCACATACAAGACTGGCCAAAGGGCGTACAATGCACTTTGGTTTTCATTTGCAAAAATAAATGATTATGGCAACAAAAAAGAGTGGCGTGGGTTTAAAACATTAAATACCTCACAATTCAATAGGAATTGTTATCTTAGAAATTTATTATTAAGTTTGTGGAAATTTGTGACCGTAATGGGCAGTATTCCTGACTGTAGTGGAAGTATATTTAGGTTTGGAAGGATTAGGATTGGAAGGATTTGTATTTTATTGGTAAATGTCGTTAAATGTTGATTTGGCTGTACACAAACCGATGAAAAATATTGCCATTGATGATCATCAAAATTTACAGACAGGCAAAATAAAAACACGCGGCTTGAGAACTTATTAGAATTTGATTTAAGGATATTGTACTCTGTATATTTAAATGTTTCAATCTGAATGTCTACAGTCATTAAATAATTGTCTGCCCCCTCTGCCCCCTCCCCATTGTTTGACACACCCCCTAAAATTTCCTGGAACCATGAAAATTTAAAATGAATAAAAATCATAAAAATGCTTAGAATCCATAATTTTGCACAACTGTGAAAATTTAAATAGATATAAATTGAAAAAATGTTAAAAAATAAACACTGATATTTTCTGTTTAAATTATAACAAAAAATCAAATTCTGCCAAGTCTAAGTATATTTAATACACTTGTAGTCTGTGTTTTTTTATATGCTTTAGAAGTAAGAACTTTATTTCCATATTTAGCAAGTGTACAATTAACTATTTACCATCATGTCTCAAAACTGGTTGAGGCCTTATTTTAGTCTTGTTCATAATGATATTTTTCTAATGTGTGGAACTATTAGCATATTTTCCGTTCAAGTGAAGGTACTAAAATTTCCCCACAAATGCCTATAATCAGTTATCATCATGTTCTCCATAATATATAGACTTACAGATTTTTGAGAAATAGAAATTAAATGTGCCCTTTGGTTTGTGGTGGTAGTGTATTCTTGAAGTCTTGTGAGTAGTTTCATTAACTGCCTAGGTTTCAAACTTTTCGCTTTCATGTCAACAGCTTCAGTTTCATGCAGATGACAAATTGGCTTATAAAAATTCATTTCACTGTTGTTAAAATGGATATATCCAGACAGCTGATATTGCCCATTACCACGCACATTTTTGTTTATTGAGTATTGTCGTGGTTTACAGAGTTAATAGACCCAACATTATAGTTCTAAGAATTTTTGCAACCACTTTTTCATCTCCTCTGTCTGCCAGGTTTAATATTTTATTAATACCAAAGTGAAAAATGGCCTGTGCTTATACTTACAAGGATCTTAAATGAATGCAAAGTCCTGATTGTTCAACACAGCAAGAAAATTCACTTTCACAGTCAACAAGTCATCTTACTCAGTAGAACACAAAAGTTAAATGGGCTGTAACTTCAATATTAGCAAGGAAAATACAGTACAAATTACTAAAAAGTACTAAAATAGAGAATTGTGGTCAGGTATCCCCACTGCATTAATTGCAGGAGTAACCTGAAATTGGAAACTTTTAATAAAAAGTTCTTAAATATAAATTATATGGCAAATGTACAGTACATTGCTTTTTCAGTCTTTTAATCCAGTGTTTTGCAGTAGAACAGCAACCTTTATAGTCACTCTTTCCTGTCCATTATTTCGTTCAGTATCATGAATGTGAATGATCTGAATCTGGTATACCACTGTCTCTGTAGCTTCTGTTACTGCTGCTTTCACTGTGGTTGTTTTTATACAGATTGATTCCATTCGGTGGGAATATGGTATGTATTACAAACTCCTCCTTGGATACTTGGTCATTATTTATTGGTATCATCTGAAAAGAAGTCTCCCTGATTTCTAGGATGGAGTTGTCCTTCTTAGTTCCAGCTTCAGCATAATCATCTTTTCTCCTCCGTCCTTTGCTGTATGCACAGTTCCTTGAAAACAAGGATCCATTTCTGTGGACATACCAGCACACTAACGCAAGCAGTGCTATAGCTACTAGTGCCACCACACCACCTATGATGGCAGCCAAAGGTAAATTAGAATTTTTGTAAGGTTCTTTCTCTTGCTCTCGGTTTAGGGTTGTTGTAGGATTGTACATCTTAAGAGGTGCTGTTTCAGTCTCTATACAAACAGGGGTTTCATCAGACAGATAGATGTTGCTGGTTTCCATGGGAACCATACATACACGGTATGGTGACTCTGGCTCAAGGGCTGTGAGTAGGTAGTCACTCCTATCTCCTGTAACTATCGTTTCAGTTATAGATCCAAAGGCAGGGCTGTGACCCATTTTTAGCCAGCTCAGTCTTAAAGCAGTCATTGGTAGTGCAACTTTCCAAGAAATATGAATGCTCTCGGTGCTTACAGATTTCACAATGATTGTAATGATTTTCCGTACTGGACTTGCTGTGGTTCTGTAGTTTCTATTTAGATTGGGAGTCTTTATGTCTGACTGTTTGGTCACAGAAACTGGCCAGTGCCCTTGGGCAGGATATAATGTGTTTGGTATTGCAGTAGTAATTTGGATGGTGCTTCCAGTATTATCATCCTTACAGTCAAATAGCTCTGTGCTGAGGTCCTTGATAGCCATTCCACGCACTTTCTCTGGTGCTTGACACATCAGTCCACGTACGTTAACTTTTAAAGGCAATGATTGAAGCCAGTCACGGACCCATTTCATTTTGCATCCACAGTACCATGGGTTGTTACGAAGAAACAATTGAGTTATGTTGTCCAGGTCATCAAAGATACTCTGAGGTAAATTGCTTAGATTGTTATTGGACATATCTAGTCGATACAACTGCCTTAGGTCAGAGAAAGCATTAGGTGGTACACGATTTATATGATTTTCTTGAAGATAAAGCTTTCTTAGGTTTGTGCCTGGCAAATTTATGGGAGCAGCTGTAAGGGAATTGCGGATCAATGACAGTTCTGTTAGATTGACTAGATTTATGAAGACTTTGTCTCCTAATCCGTGATTGTTTAAAAGATTTCCATCTAAAACCAGACGTTTTAGATTTGTAAGATCTTGAAGGGACACCTCTGAAATTGTGGAAATACGATTATCATCCAAGCGTAGCTCTTCTATCGTTTTAGGCAAACCCCAGGGAATGGTGCTAAGGTGATTTCGAGAGAGAAAAAGTAGTCTGAGATAGATGTTGTCCCGGAAAGCTCCATCTTCAATACTAACAGCAGAAACTGAATTATCATCCAAATGCAATTCTTCCAGATAAGGAATTTGTGAAAGTGAATCATAAGTAATGGTTCTTATATTATTTTCCTGCAAATGCAGTTCTTTAACATACTTAGGGAGATTGGTAGGGAATTCATCTAAACTGTTGTGATACAAGTATATTCTCTCTACCCTAAGCAAGTTTTTCAGGTCTGAAGGAATCCCAGCATTATTTATTTGGTTGTTCTGAAGGTAGAGGGTGGTAGCATCCTGTGGAATTCCTGTAGGAATTGATGTCAATTCACGATCATTACAATAAATGAAACCTGCATCACAGCGACACACCGATGGGCATGATTTGGCACTGACAGAATGAGGTGCCATTTTAAGCAACAGCCCTATCTTAGTCCATATTAGGAAGATGTTCCAAGTTACACTGATCATGGTCAGGAACAATGAGATTTGTACACAGTCTAGTTTTCTGGTCTTCAACAACCTGGAAAAAAGAACAATATTATCCAGATTACTAGTCAAGGAACTACAATGAAAAAACCACTTTGAAAATACAGAAGACATCTAAAATGTGTGTATTATTGTGAACTTTGAGTTTTAGCTGAACTGAAGAACAGTTTTCTTTCATTTCTTACACTAATTGTGCTTAGTTTGGTTGATAGATTTAGTATTATACAGTAACTTGAATATAACCCAACTATGTTTGACTTGTACATTATTTCATTTAAACAAGAAGCATCCTTCTAACAAATACTACACATTCTATGTGTAAAGAAAAGAGGTAGTTTCTTCTCAAATAACTTCATTCCCATCTAAGTATTTGTTCATTTTGGAAGCTCACTTCAAGACAAAATCTTGTCTAAATTTTACATTCAGTTCCTGAAAACCATCAAGTAACTTTTATTAGATCAGTTGGGCCATACATAGGTCCCTTAGGGCAGGTCTACACTACGGGGGAAAGTCGACCTAAGCTGTGCAATTTGAGTTACGTTAGTCGCATAACTCAAGTTGATGTAGCTTAGATCTACTTACCGCGGGGTCCACGCTATGCTATGTCGACGGGAGACGCTCTCCCGTTGACTCCCCTTACTCTTCTCATTCCGGTGGAGTACCAGAGTTGACAGGAGAGTGATCTGCAGTCAATTTAGCAGGTCTTCACTAGCCTTCAGTAGATTGATCTTCACAGTGTCGATCCACCAGTAAGTGGAGACAAGCCCTTAGAGAATAATGAAGCCCTTCCTAAATAACAGTTCCAGAAGTTCTGAAGAGTCCTAAATAACCTTTTAAATAGTCCGTGTGTGAACAAAAGAGCAGTGACCAAATACAGCCTCCTCAGTTGTTGATCTGCTCCATGTTGTTGTAATCAATCATGTTATTGCCCTTGATATGTTAAAAATAATTGGAATGTTCAAAAATGAGACCCAAGGAGCTGGTATGTAGCTTGGGAGTGGTTTACCTAATCGCTAGAACTACACTTTTCCAGATGACTGGATGGAATATTTCATTACATGTTTAATTTAGTGTTTAAATATTTGTCATTCTCAAAAGTCTCCTTACTAAGCAGTATGCTAATAAGTGACTATTTGACAGGTTTACCCACATTTTCACATCTTATTAATTCAAAGTGTGCAGCGTAGACTCTATACATGAACTGTTGGGATTAGAACTAGATTCTGGTAATATTTGTTTGTACATTCTACTCAAGCAATTAATATTTTTATACACTCTAAGACAACATAATTCAGTTATCATTGTAATTAGGATCCTGAAAATTTATAACATCACCTATGCATTATATGATGTCATAATCTCCTCTCTTGCAGATGGATTTATTAATGGCATTTTATTCTCTCAAACTAAAGAAACCCCCACATTATTATTGATCTTACCTTATTTAAAAGTATGAGTAAACTTTCTGCTTGCAGAAATCCAATAAACATAAATTTTTGACTGAGGAGAATGACTTTTGGAGTCTTATGGTTTATTCCACGCAGCTGGTCTTCCTTGACTGTGTTTACTCAAGTAATCGTTGTTGGTAGTAAATGCTTTATGACTAGTTCCACTGTATTCAGTGAACATTCCAACAAAGGTTTATCATGGTACATAAGCACACCAGGTTGTGGAGAAGAAAAGCTTCAACTTCCTGTCACGATGCAGGAATGAGATTTCTGTTTTGTTCTTCAAACAAAGTCTGTGCATGAAGAATCTCTTTTGTTTTGTGTAAACCCTTAACAGAAATTGATTTCCTTGTATTTCTTACAAACTCTTCTGTATAGCATAGTAGTCAAAGATACTAACTTCAGCTCCACATGATGGAAATCATTCATTATGCTGAAACTTGAATGATGATAGACTCTTCAGAAGGTCCAAGAAATAAAAAAAGGGAGGTTCTGTCCCAAATTATCCAAGTATTAACTTTGTACAGTAGCTACATTCTGATAAATCCATACCTGCTGTGAAAGAACTGCTTCCAACTTTCACTTCTGAACACTTGTTCAAAATTTCCAATGCAGAAAATATTTCCTCATGCTCTATAACCATATGAGTTATTTTACAATAGATTGTTTTTCTTTAATTCATTTAATATTCTTCTGAAGAAACAGGAACATGCTTATTCCTTCTTAAAAAAACCACTCCTCTTATAAAGTGTCCTTTAAGCTGTTAATTTCCTGTGAAAATAAACAGATTTTAAATGAATAACAACAACAGTGGACACTTGCATACAAATAAATGCTGAACTGTATTCTTCATACAATTTGAGCTACATTTATTATTTATATAACCAATATATCTTGTTACCTTAGTATGTTGGTAATTCAGCAAAATGAGTGGAATTGCTAACAGACATTCTGCTGTCTTATTTCACATTTATTGGGATTTTTCTTCAGCTATTTTGTTATATTAGTCTCAGAACGATAGTAATTGAAATCAGCTTTAATCAACAGACTGTAGAGAAATCATGACATATATTCCATTTGATTACAAATAGAAGTCCAGTCTCATTGAACACTTTGCATATTACTGCTATCTCGGTTTTTATTCTTGCTAAACTGAGGGAACAGGTTAATCCTCTTCTTGGTTTTAAATATAAAATGTCAGAAATACTGTTGACTAGTTACTGGATGACAGGTAGAAAGGCTGGGTCTAAGTACTGTTAACATTTTACCTCAGTAACAGATACAGCATTTTCAAATTGTGTGAATGCTTAGACTTCTGCATTATTTCATCCTGCAAGGATGGAGAGATGTTCATGGTTGTGGTGTGAGTTATGTATTGTTAAAACTTTAAGCTACTTTATTACATTTGAAGGATCTTGCCATGAGGTAATTATTTAGAATCAGTGCTGTGCTGTAATAATACAATTACAATGCTACTTTACTCCAGTTTCAAACATGCTGGGTGCTAGGGTGTAAGAAATTTTACATCTAAAGAAAAAACGTTTGGTCTGGCTGTTCAGATTTCATGATGGAAGCATAATATCAGATTGTTTTAGACTGTATTTTTCTGTTGGAATCTTATCTCTACTGTGAAGGGTCAAGGGTCATCTGGTCAGATGCTTAAGAGTACATGTACTGTAAGTCCATGTAGAGAGAGTTGGTCTGAAATGGAAATACTACACCCTGAAATTTAAAAAATAATAATGCTGTACCTGCAGTTTGCTTCTCCACTTAGTAATCACATAGATTCCAAAAAGCTGAGCATCTGCTTTAGAATTAAAATGTATGTAGAATAATGGCTGCTCAGGTCTCCATTTTAAGAAGTTGAGGAAAAGTAGCGCTACTTCTAGTCTACCATAAAATATTAGATCCAGTCAGAGACTTGGTTAATTATTGTAGGTATTAACATTTTTTTTAAAGGACAGATATATTCATTTTGACTTGTGAATCTTGAAAGCGGAAGGGTATGTGCCTGATTCTGTTCTGTTACACCTATGTAAATCAAGAGCATCTCCACTGTAGACCTTGGTGCTGAACCATTGTAAATATGTATTCATTTATTTTCTGAAATCTAACTATTGACACCCATCCTGAAGCATTCTCGTAGGAGTAATGCAAATGTCCACTGAGGAGTAGAGTTATGTTCATAATTGTGGTTTTATTCTAGGTGTTTTCTTTCCCTCCTTGTTTCATCAGTAATGAAAAAATATTGACTTAAACTGACAAATGTGGCTGTTGTTTGCAGTGTTGTTGTAACTGTGTTGGTCCCAGGATATTAGAAAGACAAAGTGGGTGAGGTAATATCTTCTATTGGGCCACCTCCTTCTGAAGAGCTCTGTCTCATTCACCAAAATAAGTTAGTTCAATAAAAGATATTAATCACCTTGGGTCTCTAAATTTGCCTCACCCACCTTGTCTCTCTAAATGTGGCTATTGTTAGAATAACAGTTAGAAATATTTTTATTTTTTAACTTAATGCAGTACGTTAAATAAAATATTAATACATGGGTACATTTTGGAAAAATAAAATATAGAATTGCTTATGCTTCTTATGGCATTATTAACCTGTATTGCATGTTGTTTTGTAAACTGGAAAATAAATATAAAAAATCCCAAAGAATCTTTCAGCTCAAATAATGCCTGTAAATGTTTTGTTTTATATAGCTTCTGTGTCTTTTATTCCTAAATTTGTAATATATTTAATTATCTAATCTATATAAAAATGAAATCCCCATGGATCTCACATGATATGATAAAGGAAAAGTAGTTTTGAAAAAGGGTGGCATATACTGGAAGGCGGGGGGAGGGAGGGAGAGAAGGGAATAAAAGCTTGTTTTAAAGTGCTTTTGAAGTCTGTACTAATTGAAACTCTTAATAAAAGATAGCAGATAATTGCTTTTAAATTAGAACTTTTAATGGTAAACATAGTGCTAAGGTAAAATTAAACTGTAAAAATGTGTATCAATTGGTTTCTAAACATTTACTCCTGAGAAAGAGGAGGAAAAAAAGTTCCAAATTGTGTGGAGAAAGACGATAAATGTATTTGTTTTACCTTTTCAAATTCTAAATTGTTTCCTCTTTGCTCCATTTGACATGCAAACGCTCGTTTATTGCCTCTATTGTACTACTGGCAATGTAGGATTAAACTGAAAACCCTAAAGCTCATTAAGTTCCTGGAATTCTTTATCCCTTCTCTGGAAATTACATCAAAACAAAAGAGAGGGGAAAATACAGGTCTCTTTGGAGAAAAAGACACTGTTTCAAAAATGTGGATTAAGTTTATACCCCCCCTCCTCCCTTTACTTAAACTGAGAACAGTTTTCTTCAGGATTTGATTGTGTTTGATATCTTGCATTTTCCTTTTACATCTGAAACTATAGCTGAAAACAATGTTTTTGCATATCAAAGGCTGCAGTGATCTGTCTACATAGAAGAGGGGAATCCTGCTGCCATGTTCAGACTTCCCTCTTCTTGAGCTGTCTCAACATATTCCCTGACATCAAGTCATTGTAGCCTGGCCTGCAGGATTAAAAGAAAAATGACCCCCACTGGTACAGACACTGTGGCCAGGTTTCCACAACATCAAATTGGGAGGTTTCATGGACCCATGGTTTTGAAAGAAGCTATTAATTTTGGGGGGGTTGGGCGGGGAACCGTTAAGAGAAAAGAGGGAAAGTTTTTAAAATATAAGCTTTATAAATAATTTTTTCTTCTTAATGCACAAATCAGTCTCTGGTAACAAAAGTAATATCTGAACAATTATGAATGGAAGTTTTAAGTACACTTAGTACTAAATTGAATATTTTCATGGCCCTTGCTAAGATAGCAAACTTTCTCTTTTATTGAGACACTATTATCTGTGCATATGTAATACAGCTACTGATAATGTATGAGAAGCCTTCCGTGTACTTATTCCAACAATGAAACTTCACTGGGGCAAACAAATTGCTCAGAGATCTTACTTTAAAATATTCAAAGTAACTTGCATTATATAAAGAAAATGTCTTGTGTCACGACACTTTTATCTATGAAAGGGAAACATCAAACTTGAAGTCTGTATTATAAATAGGTGCACTCGTTTCTGTAGACAGGCAAAAAGAATAAAGGTGTATTAAAATGATGCTGGAACATTGTCAAAGGCTAACTTAAAAAAACACACAACTTTCTTCCAAACTTTGCTAAAAGTTGCATAAAGTCTAGAATTGTTTTATTTCTTGTTTCTCCCCTAATTTTTCTTATTTTAACCCTGTACCATGAAAGCTTATGATTTATATTCTCTCTAATATCTAAAACAATGGTTTGATAATTTGATAAGCAGTATTTTTAGGCTATAAATGTAACCAAGTTGACAAGACATCTAGAATTATTTCAGCTTTTGAGTACAAATTTGATAGTTCAAAACATTTCAATTTCACAGTATCATTTAATTTACTATTCTAAATAAATGTAATTTGAAATGGATGGGTAGCAAAAGAAAAAAATGTGTTTAATGTAACTTGTTTTTTATTTGTAAAAGTAATTGAGTTGTCCATTGTATATGTGGCCAATTTAGAAACTTGGGTTAAATAACTAGTTTACAAAGGCCTTACTTGCTCTTAAAAAGCTTGAAAAGGTTTTTTAAAAGTGCACATAGTACTCAACTGTATATAAAACAAAGTGTAGGCATTGTTTTCTTGAATGTTCTACTCAGACTTAGTTAATAGCAACAGCAAAATGCTTTCTAAGCAGCCTGTCTAGTAATTGAAATTTCCAGGATCATCATATTTCAGGAAGGTGCCCCATTCTTTTGTTTAATGCTAGGCAAGCAGAAGGACCTCTAACTATTCTCATGAGGGCCAAAGAATTTAAGGTTTTGGTGAAGTGCAAGTGTGATTTTAGTTTGGGTTCTGTCTTTTCCTGTTGAATAAGGTTTTTCTTTGGCTTATGGAAAATCAATTTTAAATGCTCAAAAATATTTATTCTTTTCCCCCCTCCCCCGCCTTCCCCAAGGCTGATAGTGAATGAACCTGAGACTGCTTCATGTACTTCTGTTTGTAAAACTAAATCAGGTTTCTTTAAAACAAAAATGAAATTTCATGGAGAGTATATTAGCTTTAACTTGACTGGAAATGGATAATGATTATAAGGGTTACTTTCTGCCTCTTTTGCATGGCATAAAGTAGAAGCAAAATCAGTATTCATTGGAGTGGATGAAAAGTGGCATAAGAAATATTTGTTTTCAGTTAATATTTTCTGAATTTTTTTTGTGGCTAGTATTTTTGCTACTGTTGACCTAAATCAGAAATGCAAATTTGCTGCTGTTAGCTTGAAAAGTTCAGAGTACAGTAGAAGTGTACTTATTTGAAATAAAATTATCTGCTTTAATTCTATGAAGGTTGCAGCTTTGATTTGGTAAATTTTAAATCAGAAATAAAATAGCACTCAGGAGGGGTGGGAGTTGTACTCTCTGGGCTTAACCTAATATGCCTTCTAGGTTTTCTTTTCAAAGTTGCTGCTAAGGTAACTTGTCCACATCTGAAGTGAAAGAAGAGAGAACAAATGCTGTCATTGTCTCCCAATAAAACCATTTTTTTCCCTTGTTAAATTTAAGTTGAATAGTATCTGGAAGGGTTTTAACAAATGCCTGGCACTGAAGTTGAGGCATAACAAGAGGCTATGTATATACTAAATACTGTTTAGCTTAGCTGATAGATAAGATTCAATGTTTTGTTTCTTTCCCACTTAGGAATAGTTGTTGATTGTCTTAGTTGTTTGGTTTGGTAGCTATTGACTGATTAAAGTGCTCTCCAATATATAAAATGAACTTGGTGAAAATGTTCAAGTAATAATGTGATCGGAGTTATCAGCCCTTACTGAGGGGGGCATGGTTTGTGGTACATAATGTCTTCTTTACGAAAAGCTTAATTCAGGATACCAGTCTACTGTGATTATTTCAGCTACTTATCAAAATAAGTGTACATGCTTGCTGTATTAATGTTGCTCAGGCAGTCTTGAAAATGATATCTGCAGTCTTCTGTTGTGAAGGAGTTATTGAGTAAAAACTTCAGAAATATTAGCTATTAACATAAATGTGTCCTGCTAGAAAGTGAAAAAGATGTCCATCTACCAGTTGAAGGCATTAAAAATTGTTGTAATGAAAACCTGTGCAAACTGTAATACAAAAATAATTTAGTTGGGTAGACATCACTGCCTTAAATCATCAGTTTAAACTAAAACAGTTCATTGCAAAGATATTATAAAAAATGAATCAGGGACACATCTTTATTTGTTCATGCTGTAAAAAGAACACATTGTCTTTCTGAAGATTAAGGCTTGCTGTGAGTTTACTACAGAGTTTTTGCCCACTGGGGGGTGGTACACACTACAAAAAGTCTGTTTTAAGAGCCACAAGTCAGATGTTTTTTGCTGCTGTCCAGTTTTCTCTGCTTTAATTACAACAAAGCCTCCTGTTGAGAAAAACAGTGGAGGCCTCCAAGGGAAAAAAAAATCAGTCTTTGAAAGATTTTACTGAACTTTACTTCCCATGTTGATTTAATTAACCGTGGTGTTTTATCTGGTCATTCTCAGTGAGAATGTTAGTAGAACTAAATAGTATGAATTTAAGAAAATTTAAGAGATCAATTTTATAAATGCGGTCTGTGACAAGGGATGATCACAGTTCCTGGGGAAGGGTAGGTCACAGAACAGAGAGAAAATATGCCTTTTAATAGAATAAAATTTTGAGGAAAAACTGAAATTCTCAATAATGGAATTAACACAGTTTCTATATAGAACCAACTATCTATATTTTCAGTTAATTGGCTTTTTATAAACCAGGACTGTATGGTACCTAGTAACTTCTGAATCTGAAATAGTTTAAAACAAAGGTGAGGGCTTTTAAACTAAAATGTGGTGAAAGGTTTTTGGAAGATATTAAATTAACCTTAATTTTCAGGTTTAGGGGAAAAAACAAATAAAAAAAAATTCACCTACCGAGTGAGTCAGTTAGGACATGTGACATATATTGACAAGAAAAATACATATGGATCTTTGTTTTTTAGAGCAGACAATTTTTTTCTCTTTACTTAAATTGATGTTTGCATTTTCCATCTTGCCACAAAGAAAGGTTCATTAAGACTCCATATCCTGAGGCAGTAGATGGCGAGCATAACTGGAATTTCTATCTGTTTGGGCAGTATAGTCTAGCAAAGAAAATGGGGTAAAGATAATTAATAGCTTATTGAAGTTAGACAGCTGCAAAATTTTAATCATTTTTTTTTAACATGGTCTCATTTAAACACTGAGAATTTATGGTAGAAAAGGAATATCCATATATATATTTTTTTTATTTCCAAGAGATAATTAGGGAACAGACCTTGCATCTTGAAATCAGTGTGACAATTTCTTTGTAAGAGCAACTTGAATTGTGGAATGATTCTGCATTTTACTAGTATTGATGTATAGAAAGTGTTTAATAGTACATTGTGAACTGACCAGAATTAATGCCTTAAAAAAGGGAGAGAAGTGACTTTCATGTTCCAACCAAATTAGTAATCTATGGCTAACAATACCCTTCATTAATTAGTTAATTATATGCATTCATTGTCACTGTAAGACATTTGTAACACTCTAGCAACTTTGCCTTGATGTGTCAGAGATGTGCTCAATCAAATTATTTGCCGTCAGAGAGTAAAAGTTAGTCCAATTTAAATAAAATATCTAAAATACAAAGAGCATCCTCTTTCCACAGCTTGTTTGGTTTTTTGCCAATGCTTTATTGACTTAAGTCTTAGAGTAATGCTAGCTGAATCAGAAACATATATTTGGATGATAAAATCTCCTCTGGATGTTAAAACAACTTCTGTAATAGCGTATATTATGCACTCTTGGAAAAATGGCAAGTAAAATTAATAACTTACTGAATAACATGGGAAAACAGAGCAAAGTTTATTAAAACTAGCCATATCGGGTCCATAGAAAGGAGTATCAGCCAACTCTCATATTTTTTTCCCTTTCTTTTTGTTTTTAATGTGGTTTCTAAGAAAATCGGGGCCTGTTGCATTCTTTCTTAACATGCGTGCAACCATTTTGTTCAACACATAACCCCACTGGGGATTTTGTGTGATGTATGCAACATTTTGTGGGGGGGCGGTTAACTGAAAAAATACTTTTTCACATTGTGAATACATACAGTCATGGAGAAAAACTGTTTTCAAATGAATGGCTAAATTGCACACAGAAGGATTTTTTAAAATTACTGAATATAGCAATCTGGTCCCTTTGCACTGCCCTAAAGCTTAGCTTTGTTAGTCTGTCTGACTAGATTTATTGAATTACTATGCAGGTCACATACTACATTTGTCTAAGCAATGAAATTTGTTATTATATTGGGGAAGGAATATATTTTTAAACCATATCCTCTCTATACTGAATTAAACAGTTAAAACTCAAATGTCTTGTTTCAGAATTACAGACGTGGGATAGTAATGCAGGCTTTAGAATCTAGGTGTAGCTGTTTGTTTATCCTTCACAAAAAATTGTAAGTATACAGACGCAGATCTAGCTGTGAGCAAGATATTTGTTCCTTATGTACTGAATACTCATGTGCGAAGGATCATTGATTTCCTTTCACAGCTGTAAAAACGACTATTAAGGGGATCATACCACACATGCAGTACTGGCCAGGTTTGGAAAATATGATTTTTTTTTATTTTAGTGAGGTATCTATAGTGTATTTTCTAGTATTTGGTTAGAGCAAAATAGTAGCAATGTTTGCAAAGCTTGATGCTAGTATGCCGATTGAAACTTGATTGCTAAATATGAACCATGTTTTAAATGAACTTCTTATATTTGTAAAGCACTGTAGAAGTGCATCATAACTTTGCATTTATCATCTTCATACTGATCTCTAATAGTAAAATTTTGCCTTGTTGCACGTGAAAAATTCCCAGTGGGGAAGTAAAATATAAAACTTTTGAGGAAATTAGGAGAAATCAATGAAAACGCTTACCTGCAAGGTGAGAAAAAGAATTCTTATTTACAATGCAGCAACAGCCGTTATTCCACTTCGAATGGTTATGCGAAGTAATAAAAGCCCTTATTTCAGGTCCAGTAACAAAAAGCAAGAGCAGCTTATAGCAGCTATGGTGTGAGCGTATACTGTGTCAGATCACTTCTCCTACGCTGCGAAGGAGTGAGAGAAGGAAAGCATTCCAGTTACGTGCACACAGCCCACCTCAAAGTCTGAAGTTAAAGCTTCACCTAACAGTGGTTGAATAAAGAGCTGATGTCATAAATGGGCAGGTCTTATCTTGGCTCTTGTTTAGTGAGTAACTGGATAAGCAGACGCACAAGGAATGTGCATTACCAACACTAGAGGGAGTAGAAGGCAACTACAGCACAGTCTGCCAAACCTGAAATCTTGGGCAGTACTATTAGGTTTGTAACCAACCTGATAAATACTAACACTTTTAAGATTTATTAAAGTCAAGTGCCTTTTAAAATTATTATGCCTGCAGAATATGATTTATAACAGTACAGAAAGAGTGGGTGAATCTCTTATTTTGGTAGATATGCCTTTTCAGAAGAAAATTGGAAACAACTGTTCTTACTCAATGGAAACAAATGTTACATTTGTAAATAAGATGTAATTACATAATCAAAGACAACTACATCTTTGAGTCTAAATGTGTAAAAATAAAATGTCAACATAATTTTTACATAGAGAGTCAAATAACAAACTTCTGAGACACTGTTCAGTATTCAAGATCTGTAGGTTTGAAGTAAAAAGTCTATGAATAATTTTTATTTCCCTTTTATAATCTGTTTCATTTTGTGACTAAAAAAATTACTAAAAATATTACTGAAATCTCATTTGAGATATGACATTCTTTTTTGACTTTGTGGCGAATGTATTGTAGATTTGGATTTGTAGAGAATCAGGGAGAGCTTTGAAATAGTTAATTGCTCAAAAAAGGTTTTTGTATGTATTAACTAGTGTAAACAAATGCTATACTTCATGAAATAAGGTGAGGATCTCAGGAGGAAAGTCATTCCTACGTAGAAACAAATTGGATTTTTGACTCTGCTGGTTTCATTCAAAAACTGTAGGCATGAAGTAATTCATTTGATGAACAATAAACAACTGCAGGGACCCTTGGGAGGACATGTTGACATAGGAATCATAAGAGATTATTCATCTCTAGCTTTGAATAATGTTTCCTTAAAGGCATTAGTATTGCAAAGTCCATATTAAATTAGTAAAGGCGTAATTGTTTTTCTTATTATCCTCTAAAACACCTATTTGAGATGCTTATTTTAGTTCTTAGGAAAGTCAGATGAGGACAAATAAGGCATTGTAAATACTCATATCTTTTTAATTCATTGATAAGTAACATCATTTAGAAAATAAATTTGCTTAATAATTTCTTCCTACAACATAGTTTCCTTTTACTAGTAGCTTATTAACTTGCACAAGTGCTATTTGATTTAGCATAGTTGACATTTTCCATTGTCTTTTTAAATTTCCCTCAAAATATTTGTTTCTTTGAGGTCAGTCAATTGCTGTCTCCCACAAGTATTTGATTATATTCTCTTCATTACCTTCATTTAGTTTATCTTGTCTGTATGCTTGTTTGATAGAGCTGTTTGACCCTGGTATTCACTAGTAAGACTAGGTGATATCAAAGTAGAAGGCAAGCTCATGATAAGGGCTATGTTGACCTCAATTGTTCAATGATTGCACTTTTTGTGGCATCAGAGGACAGCAAGGCCAAGCTCCATTAAGTTTGCAAGGAACCTGGATTTCTTTAAGTCTAAGGCTTATGGAAACCACTAGGAACACAAGAAATTATCAACTTGGTACTTACATTGCTTAAATAAGGTCTAACTGTAGAACTGAAGTTTCTAGTTGTTTATTATTTTCCTGAAAAAAGATGTCCATTTACTACATGCTACCTTTTGTAAACATGAATTTCCCATTTAAATATATTTTTCATTACCTATATTTGCTGTATCTGATTTTGATGTGGTTGAAACATCAAAATGGTACACGTTCCATTTTTCTTTAAATATAGGGGGCAAGGAGAAGTCCTAATAGGAATGTTCTCAAGCTTTTTTAAGAGAATGAGAATTTTCTCCTACGTTTCCTGAATTCCAGTCCTCATTTGAATACATTAAAATGTACTTTATTAAATATACAATGGACTATAACTTTATGAATAAAAACTTGTCAGAGAAAAGAGTTGAGATAATTACATATTTAAAAATATTTTTAGACATTCATCTAGACAATTAACCAGTTTTTCTCTAGGCAGATTTATTTGTTCAATGTCAGCAAATTCACCAGCAAAATAACAGGTAAAAACTGTGTAATGCTAATTTTAACCGTTCATAAAATCTCTTCCCAGTGTGCTAAATGCATTGGGCTTTGCCATTGGAAGAGCTACTTGTGGCCTCCTTTGCTCATCGGTTATAATAAGGGTCATTTAACTTATATATATTGTATTGCAGGCATTGTATTGCAGCATGCCTCTGTTCAGTTGTCATGCAAAACAAGACTATTGAATATGGTAATTCAGGGTAGATTTTGAATTCTGAGTATTCTAAAAGTGTTTCTTAAAACTCAGATTCCATTAAGATTAGGAAAGCATCTTTAAAACATGTTGTATTCCTAGAATCTTTGAAGTCTAGCCCGGTTTTATCAATCAACAGGTTGTGATGCATGTTACAGCACATCAATACTATATTTTAATATGTACCTGTGGGATGTTCATAAAAGATATGGAGTGCCCATTCAGCTATCTTTTTATCTTGTGAGGTCTGGCCAACTACGGAATGTAGTAGTAGAAATTGGAGTAAATCTTCCTGAACAATTCCAAAGGGTATTTGAGAAATAATTAGATTTTATCAGCTCACAGCCTAAGAATACTGAAACTTCTTTTAAAAATGCTATAATTAACTTATTTTTATTACTATCTTCTTATTGAGACTCCTTAAATATATTATTTATGAAAACTTCAAATACTTTACACAACAATCTGTTGTAGCTTAACAACTTGACTGTTTATTTTTTAAAATGCAAAAAATTGAAGACCTTGATCTGGAACTCTATTAATGGTAGTGGAGCCACTCATCTGAGGAAAAGGTGCATGCGTTGCAAATATATGAAAATTTAGAAATGTAATGAGTTATAATTTAGTTTCTTTCTAAGTTAATAGTCTAAGATAGTAGGGAAAATAGTCTTTGCCTATACTTAATGTATAGAAATCCTTGTGACAGGGAGATTAGAAATTAAACATTTTGGCAAATCTATAAGGAAATTACTTGTTGGAAGATGTGTGGCAATACTGTTAAGGCCCAAAAGTCTAGGAGGCTTTTGAGGCTAACAAGTCATAAATTCAGAATACTCTATTATACACTGTTCATAACACATTATGTCATACAAGTGCATAGTTCATAACATATATGCATGTATTACATACATGGTTCTCCTATCTGTCATCCATCTTGATCTTTCTGATTTACCACCAAGTAAGGTATACTATCAAGTCAAAGTGATAACTTGTATTTTTAGCATCCTACTTGTACTGATGGTGACTACAGTTTCGGAAACTGCCCTTGACTAAAGGCTGATTTCAGCATTTTTTATATGATTTCCTACGCATTTTGCATTGGGATTGAAATAGTTATTCCAGAAGGACATGGTGGGCAAGGTAATATCTTTAATTGGACCAACTTCTTTTGGGGTGTGAGAGAAAGACAAGCTTTTGAAGTCAGTCCAATAAAAGATATTACCTCAACCATCTTGTCTCTCTAATATGCTGGGACGGACACGACTACAAACTACACTGCTTACAATTCTAGAAATAATTTTCCAGCAGGAGGAAACAGACACCCTGAAAACTGCAGGAGAAAACTGAATTATTTCATGTTTAGGAGCTTCTCACAAGTGGCACTCACTTGCTCAGTGCTCAGTACTGTTCTCAGTGGCAGATTAGCTACTGGGACAACTGTGCCTGTGCACAGGGGCCCTGGCCAATAGGGGGCAGGGGAAGTCCCTGCACCCTGACAGAGCTCCTTGGCAAGAGTGCCGGGGAAGGGCGGGGGCTGGGAGGGGACTGCAGGTGGAAGGGGTGGGGAGAGGCTCCCACTTGCTCTGGCCCAGGGCCCCGCAACCCCCAATCCACCTTTTACTGCTCTTTCAGAAACTCAGTGAACTGATGTGAAATGGGGTGTTAGTGGAGTTGAGCTTATTGAAAGATGTCCCTAATTAACAGATCAGCTTTAAAGGCATGTTGGAGCAATTTCCAGAGTAGCTTGCCCCAATTTAAAACGGGGAATACACTAATTTGTAGTGACACTGAAGGAAAGAGAAGCAACAGTTTAAGCTGCAACTTACCAGAAGAATGTCACAATGGTGATGAATAATATACGTAGGTATTGCTTCAGAAACAAAATTGTTTTGCAGTTTATAAACCTATAATATGTTAAGTGAATCTTACTTCAAATTATGTGAATTTTTTAAAAATATAGTTTGGAAAAAGTGAGTCCCTCAAAAGTAAGCAAATGGCTAAATTTTGCGTTCAGTTTCAGCATTGTACATATGGAGTAATCCCAGTGCAGCAGGTCTAGATTTCAGAATGTGGCCCATAATGTAGAAGATAATCCATAGTGGAGATGATAAAATATGAGTGAAGAAGACTTTTAACCATATGTGCATTTTCCTGACAGTAACTTATTGGATATAATTGTCTTGAGTTTAAATACTCCTTTATGTTTGTTTAAAAGCCCGAAGAATAACCACCACAGCTGTCTTTTTATTTCCTCCCTCCTCCCCCCACTGTCTTCTAGTTTCCTTAATAGCCCTGGGGAAAGGCCTCATCAATTCAGAGGTGCCCCTGATGTAATCCTGTCCCTCTCTTCTTCTTCCCTAAGGCCAGTCAGAAAATAAACAGTGGCTGCTTATCAGATGATATCCTATTGACAAAGAAAAAAGCTCATTGACTGGCTAAATAAAAGCAAAAAATGTACAACTAAAATATAAATGGTAGGATTTTTTTTTTTTTACATCAAACATACTAGGATTGATAATGGCCTTTTTCATTGAAAATACGAGTACAACATGATAAAACAATTGAATGGTTTTCTTCAAATAGTAGTTGTTACAAAATAAATTAATGGTCCCATAATTGCCCCAGTCCTGAGTTTTGTATTAGAGACTTAATAAATCACTCATAAATATATCTTATGCTTATTTAATATATAAATAAATTATCAGTGTCTTAGACAGCTTGTCCAATGTACAACGTGAACAAATTAAAATAAACACAATACAGTTAAGAGTCTGTTCCCTAAGTTAGGGCTTGTCTACTCTTACTCACAGTAGATCAAAGTGCACTAGGGAACTTTTAATGTGTGGTAGAAGGGTCCAGATGGACAGTTATTATGAGGTCCACTACAGAAATGTGGCTTTACGCTCCTGCTTGCCACCTACTGACTGTTCATCTAGTCAAGCCCTCAGATAGCCTGGCTTCTCATTTCCTTGCTCCAGTGGTTTTGTGTTTGGAAGGGATATAAACTTGCATGCTTCAGGTTGTAAACCAATCTCTAATTAAAAGGGATTAGAAAGAAACTTCCCCTGGGGGCAGATAACTTCATAATTATGACTAGAGGGTTTTTTGCACTTTCCTCTGAAGCAACTGTTACTGGTCAGAGGCAGAATATTGGATAAGATGGACTTCTGGTCTGATCTGGTATGGGGTTTTTATATTCCTAGTCAGTTTCACTTTTATTCTGTTCTCGACCTATTTACCATTGTGGGACACATATTGGGTTGCCAACTTTCTACTCGCACAAAACCGAACACCCTTGCTCCGCCCCCTGTCCCGCCCCACCCATTCTCACTGCATTCCCCCCCCCCCATCGCTTGCTCTCCCCACCCTCACTCACTCATTTTCACCAGGTTGACTCAGGGGGTTGGGGTGTGTGAGGGTGCAGGCTCTGGGGAGGGGCTGGGGATGAGGGATTTGGGGTGCAGGAGAGTGCTCCGGGCTGGGACCGAGGGGTTCAAGGATGGGAGGGGGATCAGGGCTGGGGCGGAGGGTTGGGGCGGGGGGAGTGAGGGCTCCGGCTGGGGGTGTGGGCTCTGGGGAAGGGCTGGGGATGAGGGATTTAGGGTGCAGGAGAGTGCTCCGGGCTGGGACCGAGGGGTTCAAGGGCGGGAGGGGGATCAGGGCTGGGGCGAGGGGTTGGGGCGTGGGGGGGTGTGAGGGCTCCGGCTGGGGGTGTGGGCTCTGGGGAGGGGCTGGGGATGAGGGGTTTGGGGTGCAGGAGGGTGCGCTGGACTGGGACCGAGGGGTTTGGAGAGGGCCAGGGGGGCCAGGGTTGCAGACTCCGGGCAGTGCTTACCTCAGGCAGTTCCCAGAAGCAATGGCATGTCCCCCCTCTTGGCTCCTATGTGGAGGCGAGGCCAGGTAGCTCTGCGTGCTGTTCCTAGTCAGTGGGAGTTGCGGAGCTGGTGCTTGGGGTGGGGGCAGCACGCGGAACCACCTGGCTGCCCCTGAGCCTAGGAGATGGAGTGGAAACATGCTGCTGCTTCCGGAAGCCATGGCAGGTAGGGAGCCTGCTTTAGCCCCAATGCGCAGCCGACCAGACTTTTAACGACCCAGTCAGCAGTGCTGACTGGAGTCGCCAGAGTCCCTTTTTGACCGAGCGTTTATATATACATATAAAGCAAAAAAGCACCCAAAATTAGTGTGTTGCTAATAGATGCTGTTCACTTGGCATATATCTTGGATACACTTCTGGACAGATAAAAAATGGTGCTCTTCATAGTGGCAATGAAGTTTAGTCTTGTTTTTGTTTTTTTAACTCAAAAATGGTTTTAACTGAAACTCTTAATTTGCTATGAACTATAAACCCCATCTCATTGGTATATAAATCCTGAAACACGTTCTGGTAGGTTCAACTTACTAAAAACAGAAGCCTAGCATGAAAGTGTCGGCACACACGCCAGCTGAAAACTGATAGAGAAAAGCTGAGAGAATTGTCACAGCTGGGTTTACAACTTGTCTTCTTACTTAAGCACGATCATATCTTTTAGAAAAATGAAATCTCAACATATAAAGAAAACCTCTCTCTCTATTGTTGTTGTGTGTGTTAGTTGTCAATTTTTGCTATTCAGATAAATAATAATAATTAATAAATGGAGATATCCCATCTCCTAGAACTGGAAGGGACCTCGAAAGGTCATAGAGTCCAGCCCCCTGCCTTGACTAGCAGGACCAAGTACTGATTTTGCCCCAGATCCCCAAGTGGCCCCCTCAAGGATTGAACTCACAACCCTGGGTTTAGCAGGCCAATGCTCAAACCACTGAGCTATCCCTCCCCCGTAAATATCAATACAAAAACCTACTTTATTCTTTCTTGTACAATTTTAAAAATGGGTATAGGAAAAAAAACTATTGTAACTCTATATTCTTCTATGTGAATAAGTTACTTTCAGGGTCGGCCATTCCAGCATGATCATTACAGGTTTAAAATGAGCCAACTCTCTAGAATCTGCATAGCCAAACTTGACATCCTGTGAACTGCTTTAATGGCTCTGCATGTGTGCCTTTTAGAAACATGGAAAAGTAAACTTTAAGCCCCAAGAGTTTTTTCACTGTTCACAGGTTTTGTGTGAAACTGTTTCTCTGTGTGTTAAGACAAAACTTGAAGTGGGATATATCACCTGGAAACATAGACGTTATAAGTCTGAATGACAGGCAGTCTCAGCATGTGCAAGAGATCCTTGCTGGCTTGAAGACTGTATTTATTTTACTTTGGCCATACCACGCTCTTCCACAAGCAGCTGTAAAAGCAGCATTGCTTCCTGGGTAGCTAAGGTCTTCCACCATTACTATGGTAAACATACTTAGGGAATGGCTTTTACTCTCAAAAAAAAATTTGTTCTAGGCTGTATCTTGTGTGATGTGTAAGTTCCACATAAGGAACTACCAAATATGGCATGATTTCTTTAGGCTGTGATATTACTACAAAACAGTTGTCATTTTATATGCTCTCTGTACTTCTGTAACTCAAATTCAATTTTCAGGTAACACTGCTCTACAGCGAAAATGCTTCTGAAATAAATGTAGTCAAACTTTACTAATTCTGAGTCACTGAGAATGAAAATGATGCTTAAAATTGTTGATTGGCTCTAGTTTTCAAGATATGCTGTTGGGTCAGTATATACGACCCTTGACTTGGGAATGGCGGAGGATAAGTGAGTTATAAAGGGAAGGGATCTCAATTTAAACCAGAAATGACTAAAATACATCTTTGAGTGGATCTATGAATAAATCTATGACTGGGTTTGGACAGTACTTGCTTTTTAGGCAAAACAATGAATGATGCAATCTGAAGCTGGTATTGCATCATACATGATATGAATTGCATCATGTTATTCCCAGTAGTTGAACAGGAAAAGGAAATCTATGCCTTTTGCAGTGCCAATGATTTGGAGAGAGATAACAGATCATACCAGCAATTGTTACTTCTGCATGGTGCCTCCAGTTGGGAAAGGTGTGTCAAAGAAGAAAAAGTGGACTGTGCATTATCCAAACATTCCATCAGCTATACGCCCGGTACCCCACGGAGAAGGACTGCCAGTTCCTGATGCACCAGAATCATTCTCACTTGAGTCAGACGAGGAAGAGGATGAAACTTATGGCCCTGAACCATCAATGTCACAGGACCCACATTTTCTCCCATCCTCCTCCTCTGAACCACACCTCATAACACAAGGTGAACTGAATGACCTTGTCAGGGATTTAGAACTACCCAAGAGTAAGGCAGAGCTGTTGGGCTCCAGACTACAGCAGTGGAATCTCCTGGCAGGTGATGTTAGGGTTTCCATGTTCCGTGACCCTCAAAAGGATCTTGTCCCATTCTTCTTCATGGAAGGTGATCTTGTAGCCTGCAACAACATCGATGGTGTGATGGCAGCTCTCAACATCGTTCATGATCCAGATGAGTGGAGACTGTTCATTGATTCATCGAAGAGGAGTCTTAAAGCTGTTTTACTGCATAATGGCAATGTTTTGCCATCAATTCCAGTTGGTCATGCAGTCCATATGAAGGAAACCTATGACAACAACTTTTGAGGTGCATAAACTATGACCAACATCAGTGGCAGCTTTGTGGCGATTTGAAGGTTGTTGCTCTCTTGCTTGGTCTGCAGACTGGATACACAAAGTACTGTTGTTTTCTCTGCGAATGGGATAGTCGTGCAAGAGATTCCCACTACATCAAGAAAGATTGGCCATTCCGACAGTCATTGGAGCCTAGGAGGAAAAGTGTTCAGCATCCACCACTTGTTGAATCAAGGAAGATTTTGTTACCACCCTTACACATCAAGCTAGGTCTGATGAAGAACTTTGTCAAGGCTATTGACAAAACACAAACAGCTTTCAAGTACCTCCGTGGAAAATTTCCAAGGTGAAGTGAAGCTAAGATAAAGGAAGGTGTCTTTGTTGGTCCTCAGATTCGTGAACTTCTTCGAGATGATGCATTTGACCATGCACTGCGTGGCAAGGAAAAGACTGCATGGAAAGCCTTCCAGTTAGCGGCAATAAATTTTCTCGGAAACAACAAGGCAGACAACTACAGGTTGTTGGTGGAAAACCTCCTCAAGGCATACAAAAGCCTTGGTTGCAACATGTCACTAAAGATATATTTTTTGCACTCTCATCTAGATTTTTTTCCACCGAACTGCAGAGCAGTGAGCGACGAGCACGGCGAGCGATTTCACCAGGACATTGCAACAATAGAGAAACGCTATCAGGGCAAATGGAGCCCATCAGTGCTTTCAGACTATTGCTGGACAGTGACAAGAAATGCTCCATTTAATGAATACAAGAGCCAAGCCAAGAAGAGCCAAGTAGACATTGAATAGGACTAAACTATGTACATAATAGTTTTTTGATTTTTGTTTCATAATACATTTTATTTAGATAACCCTTTTGCTGATTTTTAAAGTATTACATAAACAGGACAGGTGAAATATTATCATGTAAAGCAACCATAAACACATGAAAAGACCTAGGTTTACAATTTATGATTAAAACTCTACTACCTACACAATATACATAGACATAAAATGTAAAAACTTAAATATCTTAGAAACAGTAGCCAATCAGTTGTTTTAATTGTCATATTTGAATTCAGCACATCAAAATACATAATAAATAGCATATTTTATCTCTGAAACAGACGACTTCTCAAAAATTGTAGACCAGTGTAATCTATAATAATTTTTATTTCCAAAAAAAAATTATAAAATTTACTTAATTTAGGAAATTGCTACTAAGCCTATATAATTGCTTCCTTGTAGTCCAAATGTTCATAGGATTTCAGTATGTCAAGTTAATGCTTTCTAGAAGGTCTTGTGTTGGTAAAGAGACAGACAACACATCTTTAATCTAACTTCAGATTGGCAGCCATCTTTTTCTTAATGGCTACCAATGTTTCCCTCTCCTGTCATATGATGTTTACACTGCTTGACATTTAAAGCATTGATAACACTATTTAAAAACTATTGCCAAATTCCACAGTAATAATAATGCTATTTACCCTGCTGAAGCACTGGGTTTGCCATACAAGAATTCAAAAACAAAATAGAATACTGTTAAAAGACACAGAATATAACTAAATCCCAAATCCTAACAATTTTGCAAGTACTGTCACACATAAAGATGGTATTAATGGCTTTTTTTAAGGATCTGAAAGGAATTATTAAGATTGACCATTACTTGCCTTTAAGGCCATCCCTGGAAAAACTTGCTTGCCTACCAATTTAACATCAGGAAGTGTCATGAGGAAGAGTGGAGCCTGGGAAGTACAGTAAACTGACAGTGGGTCCCTCAGGTGTAGGATCTCGGTACATAAAGGCGTTATATGTCAGAAAAGCAAACTTGTATGTCAGTCATTGTTCTGTGGGCAGCTAATGGAAAGCAGGTGTAAAATGATTATAAATGATCACTCCAGTGACAGAACACGTTTCTGCATTTTGAATTTGCTGCATGCAAGAGTCCAGCCAGGATAAAGGGAGTTACCATAGTCAAACCCTGAGATAACTTGTACAGAGAAGAAAACATCGAGCCCTGTATAGCAGGGATTGTCAGCAGCTGCTGTCCCAGAGAAGTGGATTCTCATTCCAATAAGACACTGTCCTCGCTGTGGAGTCATGCAAGTTTCATTGTCTTTTCCTGAAAACTTCGTGAATGCATTGAATGTCCTCACAGTTCTGTAAAAAATATCTTTTTTTCTCTAATACTGATTACATTTTGGCATACGCATGATGTCTTCAACAGAAACATGGTGGAATTGTAGTTGTGACTCGAGTATAGGTATTGAAGGATATGTGCTGTTCAGGAAAGACAAATAAAGATAAAGGCAGTGGAATAGCATTGTATGTTAATGATGAGGTTGATTGGATGGAATGGATAGAATGGAAAAAAAACGCGTCGGTTCGGATCAAAATAATTTTGGAGAAGAAAGCTACCAGAAGCTCTCCTGGGATAGTGTTTGGGGTGTGCTACAGACTCCCAGGATCCAAATGGGTATGGATAGAGACCTCTTTAGTGTCTTTAATTAAATAAAAACTACTGGTATTTGTGAGATTGTGGGAGACTTTAACTTCCCAGATATAGATTGGAGGACAAGTGCTACTAATAATAGTAGGGCCCAGATTTTTCTGGATGTGATAACTGACAGATTTCTTCACCAAACAGTCTCTGAACCAACAAGAGATGGTGCCATTTTAGATATAGTAGTGAGGCCCTCATCGAAGAGCTGGTTGTAGGAGACAAGTTTGGTTTGAGTGATCGTGAGCGAATTCAGTTTAAACTAAATGAAAAGATAAACAAAATAGGTCTGCAACTGGGGTCCTTGATTTCAAAAGTGCTACCTTTTAAAAAATTAAGGGAATTAGGGTAGTGGACTGGACTGAAGAAGTCAAGGATATGAATGTGGAGGAGGCTTTACTTTAAGTCAAAGTTGCAGAAACTATCTGAAGCCTGCATCCCAACCAAATATCATAGGTAAGGGTTGCAGACTAAACTGGATGAACAAGCATCTCAAACAGGTTAAGAGAAAGCCAAAAGCCTACAAGGAATGGAAGATGGGATGGATGAGCAAGGAAAGCTACCTCTTGGAAGTCAGACGTGTAGGGAAAAAAGTGAGAACTTCCAAAAGCCAAACAGAGTTGGATCTTGCAAGGGAAATTAAAATCAATAGTAAAAGGTTTTATAGCTATATAAATAAAGAGAAAACAAGGAAAGAAGTGAGACTGCTAAACACTGAGGCTGGGGTGGAGATTAAAGATAATCTAGGCATGGTCCAACAACTAAACAAACTCTTTGCCTGAATTTTTAATAAAGGTAACGAGTAGCTTCTGGTGGCAGGGTGGCTAATGGAAACAAGGATATGGAAGTAGAAATTACCATGTCTGAGGTGGAAGTCCAACTCAAACAGTGTAATGGGACCAAATTGCGAAGGCCCAGATAATCTTCATCCAAGAATATTAAAGGAACTGGCACATGAAATTGCAGGCCCAATAGCAAGGATTTTTAATGAATCTGTAGATGTGGGGGTCATTCCCTCTGACAGGAGGATTGCTAATATAGTACCTATTTTTATGAAAAACAAAATAGTGTTCTGGGAAACTACAGGCTTGTTAGTTTAACCTCACTTGTAAGCGAGATTTTAGGACAAATTTTGAAAGAGAAAAAGGCATAGAGGTAAACAGTAATTGGGATTAAAACATGCTTTGGCAAAAGGTAGATCATGCCAGACCAATCTGATCTTTATTTGAGAAGATAACTGATGTTTTAGACAAAGGAAATTCAATAGATCTAATCTACCTGGATTTTGGTAAAGCATTTGATATAGTTCCACATGGGGATTATTAGTTTAATTGGAGACAATGGGGATTAATATGAGAGTTGAAAGGTGGAGAAGGAACAGATTAAAGGGGGGACTACAATGGGTCATACTGAAAGGTGAACTGTCAGGCTGAAAGGGAGGTTACTAGTGGAGTCCCTTAGGTATCGTTCTTGAGACTGACCTTATTTAACATTTTTATTAATGACCTTGGCACAAAAATTCGGAGTGTGCTAATAAAATTTGTGGATGACAAAGTTGGGAGGTATTGCCAATGCGGAGGAGGATTGGAATATCATATAAGAAGATCAGGGTGACCTTGAAAACTGGAGTAATAAAAAAGGGATGAAATTTAATAGTGAAAACTGCAAGCTCATGCATTTAGGCAGCAAAAGTTCTTGTTATTAATATCAGCTGGGGATTTATCAGTTGGAAATGACACAGGAGGAGAAAGACATGAGTGTAGTGGTTGATCACAGGATGACTATGCGCTGCCAATGTGATGCAAATGTGAAAAAGGCTAATGCAATCCTAACATGCATCAGGCGAGGTATTTCCAGTAGAGCTAGGGAAGTGCTGATACTATTATACAAGGCACTGGTGAGAACTCATCTGGAATACTGTGTGTAATGCTGGTCGTCCATGTTTAAGAAAGATAAATTCAAATTGGAACAGGTGCAGAGAAGGCTACTAGGATGATCAGAGGAATGGAAAATCTACCTTATGAGAGGAGACACAAAGAGCTTGGCTTGGTTAGCCTAACCAAACCAAGGCTGATGGGAGATATGATTGCTCTTTATAAATACATCAGAGGTATAAGTGCCAGGAAAGGAAACAAGTTGTTTAAATTAGTGCCAGTGCTGACACAAGAACAAATGGATAGAAACTGGCCTCAGAACAAGTTTAAGCTTGAAATTAGGTGAAGGTTTCTAACCATGAGAGGAGTGAAGTTCTGGAACATGGAGGGGATGGTATGATGAGACTGCCTATGATGGTATATAAGAAATCTGCAACTGCTAGTAGTAAATATCCCCAGTGGCTGATGATGGGATACTAGATGGGGAGGGCTCTGAGTTACTACAGATTATTGTTTCCTGGTGTCTGGCTGTTCGGTCTTGCTGAAATGCTCTGGGTCTAACTGATCACCATATTTGGGATCAGGAAGGTATTTTCCCCTGGGTCAGATTGGCAGAGACTTGGGGCTTTTTTTGCCGCCTTCTGCAGTGTGGGACATGGGTCACTTGCAGGTTTAAACTAGTGCAAATGGTGGGTTCTCTGTAACTTTAAGTCTTTAAATCGTGACTTGACTTCAGTAGCTGAGCCAGAGGCTGTGGATCTGTTACAGGAGGGGTGGGGAAGAGTCTATGGCCTGCAACATGCAGGAGGTCGGACTAGGTGATCATGATGGTCCCTTCTGGCTTTAAAGTCTCTGGGTCTATGATTACACCCCTCTTTAAAAAAGCTCAAGTCTCCTTCCAACCTTTTTTTGTTTTATGCAGTATGAACTGAATTCTCCGAAGGTTCTTTCAAAAGACTATGTTGCAAGTTTTGCAAGCAGTGGTGCGTTGTTTATATTATAAAACCAGAATCATTTGGATGCTCGTTCTTCTACCATCTGACATCTCTGCTTAAAATGTGTGACTGCAACAGGCTGGGAAGATTGAATGCTGAGGGTTATGCATTGTCCTGTTAAGTGTCTGTCTCATTAGATAGAGGGGGTTGGACTAGATGACCTCCTGAGGTCCCTTCCAATCCTGATACTCTATGATTCTATGATTCATTGCTCAGGTGAAAGGATAATGAAAAGATTTTTATGGTTGCAAAAATTATCTTTATAATAGCAAAATTACTTTCCTCCTAATCCAGACATGCTGGGCTCGTCATCACTTCCAAACAATTCGCCTTCATGTTGAGACTAAGTTGAAACACTTCAACCCTGAAGATATAGAAAAGTTTAGAAAGTTAAGTGACTGAAAACAAAGTCTTATAATGGAAAGTGTAGCATAATCTTAACTGCAGCATTTGCTACTGCTTCTAGTATAATATGACATGATTAAGCACTGAATTTAAATTAACTTTAAAAAGAAGATGCTTAGTTTCATGCCAGCAGCACAGACAATTGGTGTCTAAAAAGTTCTGTACCAGATTTTTCTATCCTTCTTTTCACACAGGAAGAAAGATGTACATAGACTCTTTGTATTTCTGGGAGAGGAAATGTAGCACAATAGGCTGTTGAAGGGAAGCAATTCCCATAATCAGTTTTCTGTACTACTTATTACCAACTGGTCAGAACTAGATTTTAATTAAATTTTAAGGGATAAAGGACAATAGTGTGTGCTAAGGATGGAGAGTCAGCTTAAACTTTGAATTTCCTGGCTTTCATTGGTTTCTGTCGCTACTTCAGTGTTATTTAAATGTAGGATTTTAGATGTGATTTCCTTTCATGGAAGGTTATAACTGTATTTTGTTTTTAGAGTCATTCAAATAGTTCCTTTTTGGTTTATTGAATAAATATTTATTCTCTAATAGACCACAAGGACATTGGCTCTGGTAAATCCCCACTGAGTGCCATGATCAGTAGACCTTCCGAATGGTATTTTGGTTATGTATGGTAATCAGGCATATGTTGTTGCTGATTTCTGGATGTTTTAAATTAAACCTTTGATATGTATTTAATTTTAAGAGTACATCACTGCGTACCTACAGATTTTATTTTAATAACTGAGTGGTTCATAGCTATAGAGATTTGTATAAGATTCATCTTCATAGATCATACATCTGAAGGCCAAGACCATTATGATCTCTCTAATTTGACCTTGCATATAATGTAGTTCAAAGAACTGACTCCCATAATTTCTTTGCGTCCATAATTTATTTGTCCTGTAGCATATCTTTTAGAAAGATGAAGCGATGGAGAATTCTCCACATCCTTAGGAAAGGTGTTCCAATAGTTAATTATTCTCACTGTTACAAATGTGTCCTTTATTTCTACTCTGAATTTGTCTAGCTTCTGTTTCTGACCCTTTACTTTCAATATCCGTTTTCTGCTAGATTAAAGAACTGTCTACTATCAGAACTCTTAGAATGTAGCTACTAGTAGGCTGTGATCAAATCACCTCTTAGTCTCTTGGATAAAATATATTGATTGAGGTTCTTAAGTCTCTCACTATAAGGTGCTAGATCTCAAATCCTTGTTGGTCTCTTCTGAATTCGTTCTAATCTACCAACATCCTTTTTGAAGTGTGTACACCAGAGCTGGACACAGTGTTCTAGTAATCTCTCACTTGTGAATTCAGATGCAATACTAACACCCTATTTGGAATTCCTTATATTGTGCATCCAAGGAACATGTTTGTCTTAGTTACAGCATCTGATGGAGATCTCATGATCAGCTCATGTATCCTGACCCCAAAGTCCTTTTCAGGGTAACTACTTTCCAGGGTACAATCGCCATTTTATACGTGCAAGCTATGTTCTTTGTTCTTATATTTAATTACTTGTATTTGGCTCTGTTAAAACTCTTCTTGTTTAAGTGAACCTACCTTAACAAGCAATCCAGGTGGTTTTGTATAACTGATGTGACCACACCATTGCTTACCACTCCACCCATTTTGGTATAATGTGCAAATGTTACCCTCAAGGATATTATACTTTCTTCCTGATCATTGATGAAGGGACTGAATAGCAGTGGTATGCGAACAGATACCTGCAGAACCCCGCTAGAAACACTCCTGTTGAATGTCACTTTTTGAGATCTATTAGTTAGCCAGTTTTTAATCAGTTTAATATGGGCTACATTTATTTTTATATAGTGCTATTTTGTATCAGAATGTCATGTGGGACTAAGTCACATTCATTACAGAAGTCTATTATGTCAACAGTTAACTTTGGATTTTTTTTTTATAAAAAAAGAAGACTAAAGCTGTTTTAATTATTTATGATATCCCTTTAGAAGCCCACTCTCATACCCTAACACATTTCCTTTTGTACCAGCAGTGTCCTTGTTGCTTCCCCTGCAGTAGGAACAACACTTGTTAGTTAATGTATGCTACTAGGGGAACCAGAAATGTTGTTGTTTTTGGATTTACCCAAAAAGTAATCTCTTCCTTTAGAGAATACTGTAATAGATAAACAAAATTCCATTAAAACATCTTTACTTCTTTGGAATTTAAAGAACTTTCAGTACCCACTAACAATTTGGGGCCTAACTACCACTGGATGGTACCTAGAAAATTAAAATTGAAACCTTTTTTATTTTTTAATTTGAAAAATATTTGTCTCTAGACTAAGACTTTGAGACCAAGACTTCGTATCGTTAATTGTAAGGCAGAGCAAGTTGTTATTGGCTAAATTGTGAACCATTTGAAAACAGAGGCTTCTGCTGGCACATCTTTAAAGTGCACATTGCTTACGCAATTATGCATTGTGAAGCAAGTAATACTAATTTTCCTAATTATTAAGGTTGTAAATAATTGGAATAAGAATTGACATAGCATTTTGTTAGGGTATGTTCCTGTATCTTATTTTTTCTTTCTCATTCAAAAGTATATGCTGCTCTTCCACAGACTGTTCCAAATAAACCTTATTCATTACTGCACAACTTGATGAAGTCTCTAAAAGGGAAGGATAGGTAACAGTAAACAGTTTTATAAAATGCAGTCCCAGAAATATATTTACATATTCTTCCTAAATATACCTCCTCAAAACCTTGAATTTAGAGTAGAAATTATGATTTTGTGAAAATAGGACGTTAGGGTTAAATGTTGAGACATGAAACTGAATGTAACCAGAGATTCGCTGCTTTTTAAAATGTGCATATACAGTAAATAGATGGTGGGAAGTTCTGTTTGTTAAATAGTTTTTGACTATTTAACATATTCTACACATATTGCTTTACTCTTCAGAGATTTGTTTTGTACTTATTAAACACCAAAAAGCTCAATAAAGTATGTTTTTAATTTTAACAAATGAAAAATTATTTCAGCTAGTCTTGCTTATCATATAACAATAAAGCATTAGCGCAATTGATCTGCTGACCTTAATTCCCTGGAAACTGTCACATTTCTTCTTTATTCCTTTGTCCAATCTAACAATGTGATCCAAAATACTACAGAGCTTTAAAGTTTCTCAGCATTGTAAGGTCAAGCTTTGGTCACCATAGTTACAGTTTAGATCTGTGGGTCAAGGGTCAAATAGATTAATGATGTCAGACACATCTTTAAATGGTTCTAACACTACTTCACCATGCGGTAAGCAGCTGAGCATATTTGATATGACAAAGGCCTTCTTAAGTCTTGCTAATAGGAGGATCTTTGGAGATATCTGCTAGAAAGGTCTTTTCTGTTGTGCAAGAATGTTCAATATTGAGCAATGGTGGGCATCAGCAGTGGGCCGTTTCAATTCAAACTGTCTGAAGTAGATTGCAAAGACTGGCTAAATGGCTTACACTACCACTGCCCCTTTCTTCCTGTTTATCTGATTCCTTTGTCCAGTATTCATTCCATTTGGCTAAAAGCCACAAAAAGGGCAGAAAACAGTAAGCTGGAGGAATATATTAAGGTACTTGATAAAATACTTGCTCTTTCATAGCCATAGTAGAACATCAAAGCAAGAAATAACGAGGTTTAGATTGCTTTTTTGTAACTTTAAGAACCTTTTATCCATGTATGTAGTGCTCAAAATATATTTACAAACATACTTAGGTTCTTTGTCTAGGTATTAGCTGTCTTTTCATAAGAAAAATGGGAATACAATTCCCCTCATGGATACCAAATTTTTAAAAAATATAATTATATTAAATTACATATAGACATGTACCTACACACACCTATGTTGAAAATACTTCATTTTGTTGAAAATACTTTGTTTTGTGGGTTAAAATGTCCACACAAATGAGGAGCTGAAAATTACATTAGGGCGTCATTTATGGGTTTTTTTTTTTTTTTTTTTTTTTTTAATAGCCTCCTTAGCATAACTGCAAGATAAATATTGCAAAGCCTGGCTAAATGGCTTACACTACCACTGCCTGATCATTGTATATGTGGATTCTGCAGCAAGCTAAACATTTCATGGCTGTAAAGATTAAATAGAAAATCTGTTAAAACATGTTTTTAATTAGTAGAATATGTAAATAAATAACAGTTGAGTCATTTTAATTGAGTAAACCTGTTTTTGACTCCATTCACCTGATCCTGTCACAGAAGCATATCAGTAATGCATTGTTTCAGCTGAGAGGGAGGGAACCGAGCACTTTGGAAGATGGAAGGTGTTCAATATATCATTAATACTATTGAAGAGTGTGTGTGTTGGGGGGGTGTCAGGGTTTTTTGCCAATGGAGTTTGTGATGGTGATGGTATGGGAAGGATAGGTCCTCTCCAGAGGGAGGATCAGTTGCCTGTGATTTTTTTTTTCACATGACGTTTAAGTGGGTGACAGAATTCTGTGTCATGCCCCTTTCAAATCAGTGAAAACTGTTGCAATGTAGAAATTTGGAAACAAGCTAGTTAGCAATAAAAATTAAATGTTGAATTGTTTGGCAGGGCTTAGAAACATTGGTTCAGCAAACAAATACAGTATTACTCTGAGTCATGTTTATGGGATAGTAAATCGATATTTAACTATATTAAAGAAAAAATCCCAAACATTAGCATGCTGCATCTGCCTTAACGGTATGTATACGGAGTTACCAAAACAAAACATATCTATTTTATCTATCTCTAGTATTTATAAGGTACTATTATTTTGATTCTGATACATCATAAGGTTAAACCAAAATGTTGAGATTTCCTTAACATAATATCAAGAGAAAATGTAGTTACACAGTTGGATTTAGATACTGGTTGTCATTTTGGCTGTTTGAATGTTTCCATTATAGCTCTAAGAGGGAAGAAGGGAGCCTCTACTTTCTCATCCCTTCCTCTTCTGCACAGCAGGATGCATTACAGCTTGTTTCTTTACAGCTGTCTGAATAATCTGGCCTAGAGTAAAGTTTCCTCCTATCCATGGAATGTTAATATAGTACTTAACAACTGCCTCACCCGCCACCCCCAACCTTCTAGCCTTTTTACCCATATTGCTTCATTCCTCTCTGTGAAAATCCTCTGTTGTTTTTTCAGATTTTTTTCAGATTTAGGAGTTAGTGAGTTTCAATCCTCCATTGTATGCATGCATTCTTGTGATTTTACCAGAGTTGGTGACTCTTGTACATGAACTAGGTTCGTGTGTGAGAAAGATTGAATTTCATTTGAACCAAGAGTTACAGCAAAGGCCCCCAGGTCTGTCCATCTCAACAAAATAACAAACATGGTTCTTTAAAACATAGTAAAGTCTGACTACCAAGTAAAAAAAGGTAAACTGGCATATAAAGGAGTGATACCCAGATGAATTAAATCCTTCAATACTGTATCTGAGCATGTGGTATAAAAACAGAAAGAAAGAATCACTAAAAAGTTCAGGCAAATTCAGCAGTTGCCAGCATAAAAAAGGAAAGCAGTTGCATCCAACATGAAATGTTGCTTAGGCACTGTATAAGTGGGACTTACTACTTCCTGTGCTATGCTGCTGGCATAGCTGACATTTGTACTTTTGCCATCCCAAAAGAGTGAGAGTTTTTTCTTCACAGTATCACACCTTCAATGTAAATATCTTAGGTGGCAACAAACTGTTTCTCTTGTTTCGCTACAAATGTACACAAATTTCAGTATCCAGCTAACTATAGAACACCAAAATGAAATACTTCTTCACACAGCAAGTGCTCAGCCTGTAGCATATGTTTCCACAGGAGGGTTTCGAGATAAATGCCATAAGTGGAGTTTAAATAGGACATGATAATGTTATGATCAATAATAACACTTAATACTCCTATAACACTTTGTGTTTATGAAGCACTTTTAATTGTAAACATTAACTAATTCTCATGATGTGCCTTTGAGGTGGGGAATACAAGTGCTCTCTGTTTTATGGTTGGGAAACTGAAACCCTGGAACTTTAAATTGCATGAAAGATTGTAGCAGAGCTGGAATTGAAAACCCAAGAGCTCTTGGCTTCTAGAGTCATACCGAATCTATTAGATTAGACAATCTTTAATAACATTTATTGTTATGCCTACTAAAACCAATCTAATTTCACGCGCAGGGCACTCTTTGATCACTGGAAGAGTCGCAAAAGACTTTGTTCCAGTATGTATAAATGGTTACAGGCAGTAAGATGTTTACGTATTGCTCTGAATCACCAGATTAAGTATCCTCTGATACATCCGGTGAGGTTTTTCCAGTAGAGAGAGGGAAGTGTTAGTACCATTATATAAGCACCAGTGAGACCTCATCTGGAATACTGTGTGTAGTTCTGGTCTCCCATGTTTAAGAAAGCTGAATTCAAACTGGAACAGGTGCAGAGAAGGGCTACTAGGATGGTCCAAATAATGGAAAACTTACTTTGAGAGGAGACTCAAAGATCTTGGCTTGTATAGCCTAACCAAAAGAAGGCGGAGGGGAGATGATTGTTCTCTATAAATACATCAGAGGGATAAATACCAGGGAGGGAGAGGAGTTATTTAAGTTAAGCACCAATGTGGACACAAAAATTTAAACTGGCCATCAACAAGTTTAGTCTTGAAATTAGGTGAAGGTTTCTTACCATCAGAGGAGTGAAGTTCTAGAGTAGTCTTCCAAGGGGAGCATTGGGGGCAAAAAACCTAACTGGCTTCAGGACTGAGCTTGATAAATTTATATAGGGGATGGTATGATGGGACTGCCTACAATGGCATGTGGCCCATTAGCGACTACCAGTAGCAAAAATCTCCAATGGTTGGAGATCGGACACTAGATAGGGAGGGCCCTGAGTTACTACAGAGAATTCTTTTTAGGTATCTGCCTGGTGGGTTTTGTCCACATGCTCAGGGTCTAACTGATTGCCATATTTGGGAAGGAATTTTCACCCGGGTCGGATTGGCAGAGACCCTGGGGTTTTTTTCGCCATCCTCTGCAGCATGGGGCACAGGTCACTTGCAGGCTTAAACTAGTATAAATGGTGAATTCTCTGTAACTTGTCTATAAACCATGATTTGAGGACTTCAGTAACTCAGTCACAGGTTGTGGGACTGTTACAAGAGTGGGTGGATGTGGTTCTGTGGCCTGCAATGTGCAGGAGGTCGGACAAGATGATCACGAAGGTTGCTTCTGAGCTTAAAGTCTATGAGAATCTGTTGGGAGCATGGATATCAAGGTTGGAAAAAGTAATTATAGCTGATCAGATGTGGCAAATATGAAAAGGAAAGAAAAATGCATTATAGTGAACGCTGGTGGCAAATCTCTATAGTAAAAGATACATACAAGTTAAGCTTATACCCTCTTTTTGTTTCTCTTAATTAATGCTATATGTTTGTCAAAGTCATGATTTCAATGTCAAAAAATTGTGACTTTTAGAATATTCTAATACAAGATCATGGTCTTTGTCACTCTAGGAATTTATACCAATTTGGCTCCACGTGAATCCAACGCAGTGGGGTATGGTTGAGTAACCTATAAGTTAGAGTTTTTCAACTCAGTAGTTTAGGAAAAGATGAACATCTTTAATAAAAAGATGATATACTAGCAACTGTTTTTAAAATTGTTAACTATGTTTGATATGTTTTTAGTATTTGGCTATATTTTAAAACTATTAGAGACTTATTTAACATTTCTAATGGTAAATAATCATTATTAACTTAGTATTAATTAAAATAGCAAACAAACGGTTTGTTTAATTAGCGCTAAGATTGCTTAAGAGTCTATCCTTCTACTGAAATCACTAAAAGTAAGGAAATCTTGCTAAGTTAGGTTAATGAGGTTGCTTAAGGCAACCTTAATTCATGTGTCTTGACAAACACAAGCATCACTATAACCACACACACACTGATGGATTCCTCACTTCTACAAGAACTTACTCTCACATCCAGCACAACCACACTGCAAACACAAAATTCTTGTCAATCAAACTCAAATACATAATTTTAACTCCTATCTCAGCTAAATAGGTATATTTTCCATATACGTAAACCGTGATCTATTATTTATGAATGGAAAAGTATAGGGTCAGCGTTACAAAGTTGTTTGTTGAGTTAGATTTTTATCCTGCATGGCAAAAAGCTATGATTTTCCTTATATTTTACATGACTGGCAACTAGCTTTGCTCATAACTATATAAACCTTTCACCGTTGGGAGTGAACATTTGCATGCTAGGTCTGTACCCAGAGGTGAATTTGGAAAGTTAGATGGGAAAAATCGTTCTGTTTGTTTGAGTACGCAGCTCAGTACAACAGGGTTGACGCTGGGTTTTTACTTATACTTTTTCCTTTAGCAGTTACATAAAACATTTTTTTAATTCAGTGACAGTTGCCCAAATAAAAAAAAAAAAATTGTCTCCACCTTCTGGAGGAAAGAAGCATGATTTACGTGACGTGGGAACTTGTAATATTCAAATAAACTGACAAGCCTAAATTCACCCTCAGCTGATTTTTAAACATGAAGTTTATACAAAAATGTCATGACAGATCTGATTGTCTGCCACAAGAAATAGTCTGGCAGAGTAGATGTAATTTGTGTACAAAAATGAGACAAGTGCTTAAGGGTAGAAAGCACTACAGGTTTTATAACAGAAAGCCACAAACCTAATGCAGACTATTTGTTTACTTCAGCCCTGGGTGGTTTTTTACAAAGGCCAGAACCCTAAACTGCTGTATTAATTAAACTGTAGATTGTTGTGCACCAACATTTAGGTAACATATTTAACTTAATTCCAATTTCAGAGCTTCTGTTTTTTAAGTATCTGAAACTCCTTTTTTCCCAAGAGTCACATTTAAAATACCCTGGGATCCTATTAGTAGCCATACAACGTATTTGCACAATATATATATATATATATGGAATGTAGATAGTAGGATGGAAGAAACACAATAGGGTGCTTTATCTAATCCTACCTTTCTGCTCTTATCAAGAGTGTCAAAAACAAATCAGAAATTGTAAAACTAGGACTGGAAGAGTTTTAGAAGTTGTGAATTTGGTGCAGGGTTATGGCATAACATTTTCATTATAAATTCTTTAAACTGTAAGCTAACAGTATGAAATATCATTTTGTGCAGTCAGTACAGAAAAAAATGTTTTGATGGAGAGGCAAAACAGTCACTAAATTGACTTTTTTCCTAGATAGAAACTAAGATATAGTAATCGTTTTAAAGAAAGCTTGAAGTGCAAAATGGATAAGCACAACTTAATTAGTAGTTCATGTATATTCTTGCAGATGATATAATAAATTGTTCTGATTGCACCCCATCACATTTCAGCTTCACTATTTCATTGCTGTTTATATTAACTTCCATTAATTTATGATGTTTTGACTGAAAGTTTAAAATGGGTCATGAAAATTACTTTTATCATTTCTTGATTCTAAAATAAGTGTCAACATTTGGCTATTCTGTTTCAGTAATGGATTAGTTTTAATTCACAGTAATGTAACCCTTAAAACCTATATGTCAAAGATAGAATTTTGACTTTGAGAATGTGCTTTGACATGAAAGTATATGTTAAAGTTTTTAATTTTATATTTCACTTGCTGATTTTAATAGACATGTAACAGAGCATAGAGTGTTAGGTAGATGGCCATTTATTCATTGAACTCAACAATTATATTCCATGTGTTTTTGCTTTTGTTATGTCAGATACATTTGTTCCACTTTAAAATAAATATATGCAAGTACAGTAATAAATCTATAAATGTAATAAGGTGTGAAAACTTGCTTCTTCCATGTACAGGTTAACATTAAGAATTTGAAGACCATACTCCAGTCTTTAAAATTAGCCGTGATTAAAATAATCTAATGGTCTGAGAATGTAATATGCCTATATATGTTTAGCCCTGCTGAGTAATGCATATGGAAACTTCTCATAAAGCTTGGTTGATAACGTTTTCATCCTTTGAAAGGTTACCACCAAAAATATCTGACATGACTCTGATTTCCAATAACAGTGTGTAATTATGAAGGTCTGTTTAGTCACTGACATATATAAATCACTTGTATGTTGATAGAAAAATAGAACTTTATGTTTGGTAGTTCTATGTGTAAATCCTGAATCCATGATTGGTAGACTGGATGCCAAAGCCTACTAGGATTTTTTTTTTTCATCTGGTTTAAAGCTATATTTATGATTTGCTGAGTTCAGAGCTAAAGTATTCAAGCTAGTTAGAGGTGGCGGATTTCAAAGGATGTAGGAAAGGGAAAGGGAAGGCATTTATTTAATTCCAAAAGACAGACATACACTTATAATTTGTATAATAAGGAAGACTGAGAGGTACAGCAACAAAAGGTGAATAAACTGTTGTAAATTTGCAGTGAGCTGTTAAAGAGCTATTACATTCCATTCTAGAAGCAAAATGAGTTAATGAGAGTTAAGGGGAATAAAAAGGGATTTTTTGAAGCATGCAAGAAAATAATACAGAAAGTAAGCCCATAATTAAACAAACATAGGGACACCAAATCAACAATGATTAATACACAGCTGCACTACTTAATTGTTCTTTAGTACTTAGCACTTACATAGTACTTAAAAAAAAAAAAACCCTCCCCCAATAAAACCCTGCCTCTCACAATACCTTAGTTATTTGGGTATATTTTATTCTCATTTTACAGGGGGAGAAATTGAGGTGCACAGAGGTTGGGATTTGCCCAGGGCTAAGGGAGTCAGTAGTAGAGCCAGGATTGAAATTTACTTTAATCAGTGTTTATTGAAAATAGTAGAAGAAGGTATGGACCATGAGAAAGTAATGAAGACCATGTCAGTATAGTCCCTTCTTGTTCTGGGCAGTAGTTGAACTCCTTTACGCATTCGCAAATTGTGTTTTCCAAGGTTTGCCACATCATGCTGGTGACTGCTGATGGGCCCCTAGGGTGGACAGCAGTGGCATCAGCTGGTCCAATAACATGCTTCTCTTTCCATGCCAACGCAGACTCACCCCATCGCTGGACCCTGGTTGCCAACACTCAAGGTCACTAGAATGTCCGCCTTTGTGCGTAAGAAAAACAACCTGTGCCTACAGATCCATACCACCACCTCCATGGCCAGTCTTCCAACATCTGGAATGAAATCATAATACATTAATGTTGACTTACCAGCCAAGGTTGCACACATGTATTGTATGCTTCCGAATGCCAGTGCCCAATTGTCAGAATTGCCTCTGCCCCCATACCCAACTGTACCACTGCTGTTGTGGCCCCTGATTGCAGATGAGTGGGAACCAAATTCCGTGGGGGCAGAACCAAGCTCACAGCCTTTCCGGAAGATAACAAATGCTCCCCAGCTCCTTCATCAGTCGTTGACCATCGCAAGTTTAATATCCCTGATTGTCCCTGCCAGTGTACATCACACAGTTCTAAGACCCTCCCACCCCCACCCTCCACATATAGTGCCCCTACAGAACCCAGGCATTAGCTCGCTGATCCCGAAAGCACCAAAATTGCTTTTAGGAATGCTGCTCTGAGCAAGGCCGCATAGATTCCTGAGAATGTTACCTGTGATGTGCCCACATGACTGCTGCATGGGGCCATTGCAATACAACCACCCTGCCAGAAACCTTGGAGTGAAAACTGCTGTGTGGATATGGATAACCATGTAGCCATTGACAAATGTAACAGCCGGGAGGTGATTCCAAGATTTCTGAGGGTGTCAGTTGACAGATTGCCTATGAGGCCAGGTACTACAGAACCCGCTGCTCTGTAATGGGCCATTCAGTGACCAGCCTTCCTGCTCTTGTAATTGCTTGAATTTGTTAAAACGTGTCTCATAGCTCTGCCATGTGAATGGAGGCAGTGGATCTCCATGCTATGTTGCTAACCATCCCCTCCCCCCAACCCTCGCCCTCACCCCGGTTCCATGTAGCTAGCGGCATCCACTTAGGTTCTTGGCTGGCTCCTGGTGCTAGCTTCTGAAACCCGTTATGTAAAAGTGAGGCAAGGCATCTGCTAGGCCAGTATAAACCCAGGAAAGGTAGTAAAGTAATGGATACTATCCTGGAGCCTATTTGTGGACCAAGCCACAGGAGGAAAACCTGCATGTTATGTACAAGCCATTGTATGAAGGGCCCTGCTATCCTGTTTCTTTTTTTTTAAAACCACATCGCCCAACCACGCCCCCAACTTATAATGTGTTTGTTTGACAGCAGCTTACATACGCCATCCATGCCCAGGACGTCTAATATTTTTGTTTGACAGTGTATTGTTTATAGTCCCCGTAAACAGAATCCTAAAGCCATGGTAATCTGCCCCCATTTGCTTTATTAAGGTACTTCCAAATGAGCACCCTTAACATCTCTAGGTGAACTGGAAGTAGTGCCCTTGCCAACTTGTAGGTGGCACTTGATTTATTCTGGTTCCCCCAGGACCCTGTTAGGGTTGCCAATTTTGGTTGGATGTATCCCTGGAGATTTAACTACATGACATATCTTTAATTAAAAGATTAATCTTTAATTCCTGGAGACTGCAGGCCAACCCTGGAGGATTGGCAACTCTAGACTCTTTCCTTACCGCAGTGGCCTGAACATGCTGCATGCACCCTAAAATCTGCAAACATGCCTGCCCTCATGGATGCCTGCGCCTTCCCGAAGCCTGCATCCAATGCCACATGTATCTGTTGCTGCACTGACACACCCCTGCTTTCATCATTGCTCTCAGGTCTTGTACTCAGCTGGGACAAACACCAATGCTCTAGGCAATCCTGTATACTTTGAAAACTCCGAATGCTGTGAAGACAACCTTAGAAACAACAGCCTTAATCACTTGCATGAGAATTCCTGCTGACTGAGGTAGAAGTTGGCTTCCCTTGGAGTCCCCCAAACCATGAACCTGGGGAGGAGAGGGAGCTGCCTTTGTTAATGAAACAGAACCCCCCAGGCTCATCCGCCCCATCCAAGCACCAGCCCCATGCCCCAGTTGCATGGCCACTACTCCTGACTGCTTGCCACTGACTCTGACACCCCCACTACATATGCCCTGTGCAGCCTTTGAACCCCCCTCCCCTCTCCCCCCAGTGCTTGAGCTGAGCCTGACAGAAAAGGGAGAAGTGAATATTCCCTGGGTCTGCCCTGCCCGCCCTAAGCAAAAATCTGAAGCCAGCCCCTAACCCAATCATCACAACTCAGTTGCTATTGGGAGGGCGGGGGACATTTTGCTGTCTCCCTCCCTCCTTCTCCTCCTACCTATACCCCAGGTTAGTATGTCCCTTAGAGCGGACTAACTAGGTAACTCCCCCTCCCTTTTTGGGACTACTAATGTGCTCCTGCCTATCTCTGCATGGACTGAGGGAAGGAGGGAAAGGGGGCTTCCTCTCCCTCTTGGTCTCCCTCTTCAACGCTCTCTGTCCTGCCTCCACAGGGAGCTAAGCTGAGCAAAATTGCCCCCCACTGTTCCCTGCCCTTAGCAGGGAAAATTTAAGGGAGGCTTCAGGTGCAGAGCTGCCCCCTTTAAACCCTGCATTCCCAGCGGATGAGTCAGCGACTACACTGACCCTTTTGCAGCAGTTTTCATCTTTCCCCCCACCCCCATCCATAAAGCACTGCCATCTAGTAAAGCTATATTTAAGGTCCTGTGAAATAATGGAACAGCTTTTCAAAGGAAAAACTAGTAGCAACTAGAGGAGAATGGAGCCATAAGCAATAGGCAACACAGTGTTATCAAGAACAAATCATTCCAGAAAAACTTAATCGCTGTTTGATATTATTATATTATTGGGCAAAGGGAACACAGTAGACAGAATATAACTTTACTCTTTTGTGTCACACTAAATATGAACTGAAAAATGAATTCAGATTAGGTAGGATCTGAGTATTGTTCAGTGGATTGAAAACTGTCTGAAGAATCATAAACAGAATAACAAAAGACAATGCATTAAGTTGTAAGTAGGTTTCCAGTTGCATGCTATAGCGATCACAGCAATCTGGAAGGGGGAATAATCTGCACATTTATTCAGTTTGCAGGTAATTGGGAGGTGTTCAAAGCACAAGAAAGTACAGAGAAATAATACAAAGAGAGGTAGAGAGATTTGAAAACTAAACAGGAAGAAACAAAACTGGTTTTCATCCTCCAAAAGTACAAGTTAGTAGCTGTAGAAAAAAATATCTGAAACCTACTGAGAGGGGGAGGAACCAGGGAAGTAGTAATGCTAAGACAGACCTAGGGGTGATAGTGGACAGTAAACTGGATAAGAGAACCTCTACAGTGTAGCCAAATTTCAAAGGACTCAACATTTCAATAGCAATATCCCCGTGCAACACTGTGAACCCATTAAATAAACCCGACAACTTCTTGCCACAAGAACACAAAGACTAATGATCCCTGTGCCCTTCCAGGCAGCTGGATCCTCTATTCTATATATCTCTGTCCATCAGGTCTAGGAGGCCAGTGGGTACAACCACTGCTGTACTAGACTTGTGAGTGGTGGCCCCATTCATATGAAAACTCATGAAGGATACACAGGGAAAGAGGGGGCCTGATGCTGATGGACATGATGCAAGATGAGATGCATGGCAAATGCAGTCCCCCATTGGGACAGAAGCCCCTATTCCTAACCCCATTCATTTTTAGTTCACTTTCATTGTTTTAGGTTGAAGTTAAAGGGGCATGAGAACTACAGGCTTAAGTTAAGAACTAAAACTATGGATAACATCAATTAGGTTTTAGTATTGTGAAAAACATTTGGAGTCACAGATAATTAAAAAATAGCAAAAAGAAATCTTTCCCAATTCAGTGTCTTAATTGGAGCCTATAAAAATGACTTTGGGAGAACAGTTACCCCTTCACCATTGTTTTGCAGTTTCAAAGACATTGGAGATAAATCACTTTTAATCCTATATTTACTTTGAAACCAGCAAACACATAGAGCTATGTTTTTTCATTAGTGGTATTACTGGTTCTGTGTGCTAAAACACTGACCAAGATCCTTTAGTCAGAACGGATTTGTTTGCCAAGTGAAAGCTAAAAACAAAATCATGTCTCTAAACAAAACATGACAGTTAAAGTTCCCTTTTGCACCAAAGTAAACATTGGTGAAGCAGATTGTAGAGAAATTAAAAAGTAAAGCTGAGGAAGGTGTTCTTTAGATTAATTTTCCCTCTTTACATTTCCTTGCATTTCACAGATTTTCATCCCTTAATTAGAAGTGCAGTCATTTGTATATACTGAAGGATAGAAAACTAATACAGTGGACTTACTTTCTCTTACTAAAATGGACTTGATATTTTTAAAAATAGACTCATCTTTTAATCAATATGCTGACACAGCATTCCTCAACTAGCGTGTGCTGACATTGGAAAAAATCCCATTTAAAAACTGGAAGAGCTTTTCCAGTCCAAGGCTGTGTTTAGAAGGGTCTTCAAGAAAGTCCAAGGAGTAGGACTATGAGGCATGTTAGACCTCTTTCCCATCGCTGTGTGCACAGCTACCTACTGCCTTCTCAGTTTCAGCTTTGCCACGGTAACTGAAGGTTGCTTTTTAACAGTACTAGGTATACTATGCTAGATGGCAATTTGATTTTTTTTATCAAGATAACTGTGCTCTTTAAAGAGAAATGTGTGTTCCTTTTCGGATTGGCTATGAGATACAGAGAACATCACCTTTACATTGCTAATTCAAAACAGTTACCATCTGATAGCTGTTTGGCGATTTATGTGAAATGAATTCATGGTCTGGTTGGTGCTTATGGGAGAGAGATTCCCTTTGCACTAAATCGCAAACCATAGCTGGCGCTAATGAGCACCCATTTGGGTAACTTGGTATAGAAGCTGAGGATCAAATACATAAGGAAACTGCACGGTTGTCTCATTGCTAGATAGGATCCCTCCTGGTCATATTTGAGGCACATGGTGAGATGAATATAGTTGAACTGCTCAATAATAGCAATCATAATGTAATTAAATTTAACATCCTTGTAAGGGGCAAATACCAAAGAAACCCAACACTGTAGCATTTAACTTCAAATAGGAGAACTACACGAAAATGAGGACGCTAGCTAAATGGATATTAAAAGGAACAGTCACGAGTGAAATGCCTGCAAGCAGCATGGAAACTTTTTAAAAACACTATAATAGAGGCTCAAACTCTATTCCCCAAATAAAAAAAAAACAAACAGTAAGATGCCACTATGGCTAAACAGAGTAAAAGAGACAGTTACAGACCAAGACATCTTTTAAAAATTGGAAATCAAATCCTACACTTGAAAATAGAAGGGAACATAAACTCTGGCAAATCAAGTGTAAAAGTATAATTAGGGAGGCTGAAAAAGACTCTGAAGAGCAACAAGCAAAAAACACAAACACTAACGGTAATTTTTTAAGTGCTTCAGAAGCAGGAAGCCTGCCAAACAGCGGGGCTGCTGGACAATCGAGGTGCTAAAGGAGCTCTCCAGAAAGATAGGGCCATTGTGGAGAAGCTAAATGAATTGTTTGCGTTGGTCCTCACTATGAAGGATGTGAGGGAGATTCCCACATCTAAGCTATTTTTAGGTAACAAATATGAGGAACTGTCCCAGTTTGAGGTATCAATAGAGGCGGTTTTGGAACACATTGATAAATTAAACAGTAATAAGTCACCAGGACCAGATGGTATTCACCCAAGAGTTCTGGAGTAACTGAGATATGAAATTGCAAAGCTACTAACGGTGATATGTAACCTATCACTTAAATCAGCCCTGTATCAGAGGAGGCAGACCACCTCTTCTCACCCCTCACTCCATGCCCTCCCCCAAGGCTCTCTGTCCTGCCCCACCTCTTCCTGCCCTTGCTCCGCCCCCTCCCTGAATGCGCCCTCCCTGAGTGCGAACAGCTGATCGGCAGGTGGCTGGTGGGTGCTCACTATTTTTTTCCTTGGGTGCTCCAACTCTGGCGCACCCACGGGGGAGGTGCCTATGCAAAGAGTGATAGTTTTGCTCAGTTCATTAGCTTTCCTTCACCAGTCCTTTCAAAAACTAATTTAACTCATATAATGCCCCAATGAAGTGCCCCTTTTCAATCCAAGTGGCTAGTTAAAGTTTGAGGCCCTGGGATGTTCCAGTTGGACATAGAAATTGGTGGAGTCTGGTATTTTCTTTGATGTGGCCTTGTTTATTTGCAAGGAATGAATAAAGTCCTGCTTCTTGAACCCAGGAGGAACCAAGAACAAAAAGGGCAGTGTCTAGCTTACAGCACCAAGTCTCTTCAGCCAACAGCCCCAAAAGGGCTCTCTAGCTTTTTTATTATTATTATTATTATTTTGGTGCTCACTGGCTACTGCTTGGCTTTCTTGCTTTTTGCCTTTGCCTCTCTCTTGCTTCTGCCAATCTGTTCTGTCTATTCTCAGTTTCTGTGTGTTATTGCCCTCACACTCTCTTCCCCCCCCACACACACATCAAAACCAAACAGAACTCAGCAAAAAAAAAAAAAAAAAACCCTCTCTGCCCACTCAGTCCAAACTCCTGGGTGGTTCACAACTCCTTTTGTCTTAGGTGCATGGAGGGGAGCAGGATCTGATTAACTCATCCTGACAACTATGTTAATTGAAGGGTGTGTTCACAGCCATCTCAGAGGTTTGTGATTCGTGCAGTCACCAGTACCTCTCAGTACAACAGTATTTATCCATGTACTATTATCTCCATTTACAGATGGGTATAGATAGGAAGTGGAGTTAATTTTATTTCCCCATACTCACAGAGCCAGGATTAAAATGTGTTTCTGCCATGTTGTTGATATGAATTTGAGATTAAAAAAAGGCATATATCGTTTCCATTATATGTTAATATTTAACTGGTTCTGTAGATTTTACGTGATGGTATATAATAAATGGAAGTTCTCTTCTGAAAGACTCTGCTCTCAATCTTAGTATATAAATTGCATAGGCTGTATATATTCTTGAAATAAAGATTTTAAAATACTTTTAACAAAGCGTTGTTTAGATAACTTACTTAATTTGTGCAGTTTTCTTTAAGAAAAGTGTAAAATTACATGATCCAACTACTTCTAAAAAGTATATACTATATGAGACAAACTGCCAGGTTATCTGTATTTAGGCTTAAGAATAAGAAACTCATCTAAATAGAAAAACTTTCTTTCTTTATTGGCCTACAGAGATAAATATTAAGCCTTTCCAACAATATACTCTTTGAATCGGTATAACAACATATTAGATCTGCCCAAACCAAATGTGTTTTTTTTTCCTTATAGTGAAATACACTATTTATTCTAGATATTACACCATGGATTGAAATAATTTTATTGAAAAAAGAAAAATACATTTATAAAGTTTTCTGGTTTAATTTTATTTATTTATTTTGGGTTTATCTTAAAAGTTAATACTATTGAAAATATTTTCAGAATGTATTTAATCTATTGTCTACTCATTTAAAGAATGGTCTGAATCTAGTTCTGACTCAATTCATATCAAACCTATATTTTACCAGGCTAACATTTTTTAGAAAACAGGAGCAAGAGTTCCTTTTATATGTGTGATCCATAGGGATTACTTTTGATTGAAGTACCTGACCAGTAATAAAACGCATTGTAACTTTATTTAATAATCCATTTTCATAAGGAATCCTGGACTGTGAATTCTGGGCATGAGTTGAATCAAAGCCATGATTATATTGGGAAGAAAATAAGAAGTCTGAGGCTCTCAGCATTGTCAGAGTACTTAATACCAGTGATTCTTTTCTCTTCATATTAATAGTTTGGTTTCCATATGTTTGTTAGTGTTAATGTTATAATTTTTTGGGGTATAGTTTTATGTAATCACTAAAAGTGATAAATCGTCTTGAAAACCACAATTATCTCCCCCTTATGTAGTTCAAAGAAATTTTTTTTTACTGTTGTACGTTTCCATTTATCTGTAGAACTCTCACATGTCTATATTTTCTTCCTTTGAGTTATGAATCATACTTTCAACCTTAAATTCATATGTTTCTTTGAAGTTGAAACAAAATTATTAAACTGGAGTTAACTACAATATTTTGAAGCTGCTGTATGTGATTGTCGTTATACTGCTTAATGCTTGTCTTTGCCTCAGGCTACTAACCTTAGCTAGTGATTAATTCCTTAAAAATTCCCTGAACCAGTGTTGTTGCTGTTATAATTTGTTTTGGACTGAAATGAAGTTGACATTTTCCTTAGATGTAGCATCTTCTTCCTGTAATGCCACAGGAACAATTGTTTACAATAGTACTGCGGTTTTACAATGTACATCTAAAGAATTATTTTTGATATAGTAGCCAATTAGACTTATTGTTTGTTCCATCAGAGATTCATTTTAATGAACGGATTACAGATTTTCTCGGTGTGATCCATACATAGCACCTCAGATGTTACTATATTTTCTTTTAGTTAGTGTGTGTGTGTGTGTGTGTGTGTGTGTGTGTGTATATTTACACCGATACACACACACACACCCTGGCTAGTCTGTCACGTACTGAATTCTCTCTCTCTCACACTCACACTCACACAGTACAAAAACAGAAACAAGTTTGCAAGACCAGAAATTTGTTCCAAGTTCATGATGCTGCAAGAAGAGAAAAATATACATAATAAATCCTAACCAATAGAAATACAATGAAATAGTATGCAATATTGTATATAATTTTATGGCTGATTTATAAACAACTTGTATAAAACTTTGACAAGGAGGGACTGTCTTTGTCAAAAATGCTTATGTCACAAAACTCCTCCCCTTCAACTTGGGGACCAGGTATCTGATCTGGAATGTGAGATTTTCTGCATGATTGGAATCTACAAAGAAATGTCTATTAACAAGCAGTACAATTACAATGTTATATTAATGATAAATAGAAACAAGAGCATCAGGTTTTACAAAATGCCCCTTCCCATGTCAAATACAGCCCTCACGTCTATTGAGGTCCCTCTGGCAGCCAAACCAGTCCAGACATCCTGTGCCGTATGAAGCCCAGCTTGATGGAGGCAGAGAGATGGATAGAGCCAAAGGATGTGATGTTGCATCAGTCCTCTGTCCCACACTGGGGCCACCATAGATTCCACAGAGCAGTTCTGCAGCAGCCCCATGGGCCAGAGAGGAAAGATGCTTCCCCCAAACCTCCTCATATGCTCAACTATTCAGGGTAATGGAGGGCTGAGAATTTGGTCCTCAGTTACTCAAATCTGCATCTCCTGGAATCACTCTGAAATTCAGTGGTATTGCTTAAATAAAGTTAGGCATGTGCATAGGGCTTTGTAGGATTAAGGGTTTGTCTACAGAATCATGTAGACAAATCTACATGTAAATCTATCCCTCACTAACTGTCCTTTTGGATCAGGCTGCCACACGCTAAAAATTCCTTACTGCGCTTTGATCCACCCTGCTTTGAAATGGGAGTAGATCAAAGTGCACTACGGAACTTGGAGTGCACAGCAGCAAGTTCCATATGGACCCTGAATGTTCATGGCAACCTAGTGTGAGGTAGATTTACACCCTAGCTCTCCATGAACTCCGTGCTCGTCTACACTTGAAACGCTGCAGTGGAACAGCAGCACTTCAGTGAAGACACTACCTATGCTGAGGGGAGGGTTCTCTCGTTCGGCATAGATAATCCACCTTCCTGAGGGGCAGTTATTAGGTCAGTGGAAGATTTCTTCCATTGACCTAGCACTGTCTACAGTGGGGGTTAGGTTGGCTTAACTATGTCACTTTGGGGTGTGGATTTTTTACACCCCTGAGCAAGTAGCTGAGTTGACCTAACTTTTTAGTGTAGACCCGCCCTGAGTGTTCATGCAGATAAGCTCTAAGTGTTTAGCAGTGATTGGAAAAATTTGTCAACACTTTTGTTGCAGCTAATAATATTTTGAAAACAGGAAGTCCAGTCAGCTAATAATATTTTGAAAACAACTGTATTTTGTAATGGAGATGTAAATTTACAAACTTCTATTAAGTGCAGTTCAGGAATCTGGTGTCTCCACGTTCTCTTTAAAATGTAAAATTCACAAGTTTCTAAGTCTAGATCTATTTTCAAGAAATTCTGATGAATGTTATTTAAGTGTCATTCCTTTTTTCTGTTGTTTGACTCTTCAGTGTCAAGGTTTCATTTCTGGACCTTCGTAGACAAAAATATTTTTGTAGTTGTTTTATAGATTCCTCTAACTCTTTGAATAAAACCATTTCAGCGTCCATCATAAAATAAAATTATATAAAGTAAACAACGAGAGAGATTTACCTTCCAAAATTCCAGTGCCACCATATTGAGGGGTATGTGGGTGGGGAGAAGTGCTGCAAATAGTAACTGTATTTGTAGACCCCATAACTTTTTTTGTCCAAATCCATCCTTAAATATTAGTCGAGAGGCTTGTGATTACATAGTTTGTCAGAGACATCCTTTTTCTTAGAGTAAGGCGGAATATTAACAATATTTAAGAAATAATCACCCAAAAGGAAGCTTTATCCTTGTTTGTTAAAAGCCCACTGATTATTTAAACCACAAACAGTAAAACACACTACTATTTTTACCCTTCCAGGGAAACCTTTGTGTGATTCACTAAAAACCTCCCACACCAAGCCAATGACCTAGAAAAGAATCATTAGGTAAAATCCATCCTAGCACAAGGAAACTGCCAGTAATGGTAAAATATTAATATTATTAATCTACTCCTCACTCAGTCATATAAATACAGAACAAAGAAGACTCTGTCCTTCCTTAGTTGTATACTTAGTATAGCCTTATACTTCTAGACTGAGGGTGCAATGTTGGTCAAGGCAGACCCCAAGAGCGGCCAAACATACAATACTATGGGACCACAGCAACAATTGCACAGTAAATACGTGGACATATAGATAACAGTTCTCAATAACAGTGGTTGTTTTGTAGCACCATCAGTAGGGACTGGCATAGGATATTATTGTATTGTATTGTATCTTTGTATTAAACCATAAAGAATTAAAATTTTAGAATGATATAATGAAAGCAATTAGTACAAAGTAAATATAATATGTTACATTGACGTATTGGATGTATTTTTCTCTGTTTATCATGTAATTGTGAAGTATGCATTATGCTCTTAGCTCCCAAACTCATTTTGCATTATCATATATATTATATAGGGAATCATTGTAGATAATTAAAATAAAGCTTATTTTGGGAACTATAACATTTAATGATACAATTAGGTATTAGGTAGGTGAGAACATTTTTTTTTTTTTAAGATCAGAATGAATATGTGAAAATAATATATCAAGATTTCTAATACAAACTAATTATTTACAACAATGTTTTTAATGTTATTTAGATTGCTGTCCAATAGTTACATGAAGTTTTAAAGTACATACACAACATAAAAGCAATACAGATTCTAATTAAGACAAGTCTCTGGTACTCAAGCTTTGGAGTAAATGCTAGAACTGACATTTATTAATGTTGAGACCAAGCAGAACTCACTTAGTTTGAGGGTTTGATTCAACACTCAGACTGGTTTCTTGAAAGATTTGCTAAGGTCTTCGAACATTTTTGAAGAAAATTGGGCTTGTATCAAGTGAAAAAGCCAATTTGTGGGTTTGATTCAAAACCACGTGGATGTTTCTGTTTCAGCTGAGATTCAGATTTCAAACCCTAATTTCAAACCGAGATTCAACTCCGCAAACTCCAAATGAACCCTGGGGTAGAAGGACACTAACAAATGGCTACAGAAAATAAAAGTAATTGACGAAAGCTCTTGCATGACCGTGCAGGGGCCAGACACAATTGCGGTGCTTATGCTCCCTGAGCACAAGGACAGCCACTGACTATGAGACAGGCAACCCGTACCATGTTAAAGAGCTGAACTGAAGTGGAGTTTGGGGGAGGGGAACACACATTGCATCTTTTCAAGGGTTTGCGGCACTGCTACTCAAGTGAACGGAGTCCATCAGAATTCCTCCAAGGCCCCTCTGTGCTCTCCTCCCCCGAGTTGAAGTCAGTAGCTTAAAGCCACTATCTTGCTTTTAAAATGCAGTTAGAATCATAGAATATCAGGGTTGGAAGGGACCTCAGGAGGTCATCTAGTCCAACCCCCTGCTCAAAGCAGGACCAATCCCCAACTAAATCATCCCAGCCAGGGCTTTGTCAAGCCTGACCTTAAAAACCTCTAAGGAAGGAGACTCCACCACCTCCCTAGGTAACCCATTTCAGTGCTTCACCACCCTCCTAGTGAAAAAGTTTTTCCTAATATCCAACCTAAACCTCCCCAACTGCAACTTGAGACCATTACTCCTTGTTCTGTCATCAGGTATCACTGAGAACAGTCTAGATCCATCCTCTTTGGAACCCCCTTTCAGGTAGTTGAAAGCAGCTATTACTATTCTGAAAAGTGATTATGTAAAAATGACCCCTTCTTACTCAACAGATCTGCTGCCTGAAAGTAGCTAGAATCCGTATCTGCTGACTTCAATGACAATTTCTATTATCGGAGGTAATGCAAGAGCAGGAAAGAGCACAGCTTACCTGTCAGGTTGAAGGCTGTTTTTGCAGTGCTGGTAGTTAAAAACAAACAAACAAAAATATTTTACTTCTAAAGTGAGTGTACCTGATGCTGAAGATCAATGAGCAACAATAGACAGAACTCCACAATTCCAGAGGGCCAGTCCCATGTCACAGTAGAACCAATCTTAAATAACTAATAAGCCCTACAAAAACAGATTCTATACCCACCAAAACTGTACCCTATTCTAATATAGTGTTACATAAATCTGCATCATCTTGGCCTCTTTGCCACACGTGGCAATTGGACTTACTGAGATGAAATGTGGTGGCATAGTGGTAATCACGGATGTCCTTGTGTAGTTTCTTTCCAGGCTAATTAGCATCAACTAACCGGGGAGACATTAAAAGGAACTGTGTGGTTCAAAGCCCTTGTTTCTGGCATAGAGTTCAGCAATGAATTCAGCCAGGAAGATGAGAGGCCATGTGCGCTGAAGTGTGTGCCCTTGCCCTGCAAACAGCAATGAAGAGAGGTTAGAGAATCGCCTTTTCCCTCTACTCTCTGATTAGTGGAAACTAGCATGTCAACAGCATTATGATGCAGGTCAAAGGTTTCCCTTGATCCTGATTCAGGTAGCTCATTTACATATGCTCTCTCCCTCCTTAAGTAGTTCACAACCCCTGGGGGCAATTCAGAACAGCACGTGAATGTTCTTATGGCCCAGAGTTTGTAGTGTTATTTCTATGTGACCAAAATTAAATAAGACATTCGTTTTATAATTGTTACCCCTTTAGATTTAAATATCCTCACCTTTAAACATCTACTAGCATCACCACAGGCAATCTAAGTGGTCTTGTTCATTATATGGCGGTCTCTCTGATTCTGGTATTATAATGTCACCTTTGCTTGAATTGAAATCCTTTAATTAAGTACATTGTGTTTGACGATCCCGATTTTTTCACTGAGTTGCAGCCTTTTGCAAATGGGCTGGGATTTCATTACAGTAAGTTCCTGCTTTGGATGCAAAGACTTACGTCATATTCACCAGCTGCTGCTCTATCTTAGTGGGCAGCTTGCCAGTACCCAGGATTTGCTGGGCTACTCTTTGTCCCACCAGTTGTTTTAAAACCTTTAAATGAAGAAACATCCTCACATGTTGTCCTTCTGGAACTCCAATTCCCGTTAACTTCCATGCTCAGTTTCTATGTATATTGAAATTTCAACAGTAAATCAACATCTTCAAACACATTCTAGTTAGCTCTAATTTCATGAATTCTCGTTGAAATCTCTTCTGCATTGCTTTGTAAATAAATTTTGTGAAAAGAGGTTTATAAATTTATTTTTATTTTAAATAAATATTTTTGTTGTTGCAAGCCATCAACCTATTAGTGACTTAGATTTCAAAGTAAATTGACTACAGGGAAGTGATTGCTTCCCAGTGACTCTGTTCCAGGCAGTGGATATGTTTTCTCTGGTCACATTCTCTTAAGAGAATGATCGTCCAGAGTGCTGGTGTAAAAGCCTAGAAACTGTGTTCAGTAGTTTTGAAACCATGTTCTGACTGGCTTGTTGGACAAGTGTGACGATACATTGGTATCCCATATCACAATGGTTTATATCTATAGAATTCCAAATGGTGCTTCAGACAGGAGCTGGTGTCACAAATCCATTCTTTCCAAGACCAGATCATCTGAGGGTACGTCTACACTGCCATCAGAGGTGTGACAGCAGCACGTGTAGACATACCCAAGCTAGATTGGATCTAGCTAGCTCAAATAGCAGCAAAATCATGGCAGCACAGGCTGACAACTTGAGTACATGTGCAGGGTCCCACGTGAGTTGCTGCCCATGCTGGCACACTGAGCAGCATGGGTAGACGGCAGAGGAAGCAAAAATGTTTCTTGGAAGCAATGCCTGGACTCAGTGCTAGAGACTCGGCGTCAGTGCTACTCTGCTCCAGCCCAGCCACTGTACTCCATCAGCGGTACAAAAGCTGGCTGCTTTAATCAAACAAGGCTGAACAGAGTGCTAGTTCTGGAGTTCTCTGAGCAGATCTGTAAGTAAGATTATCACTTCCGAGGCCTGTGGTTGCCAACAAGATTTGTTCTGCAAGTGTGGGGTAAGAAAGGCTGCTGGCTTCGGGAAGAGATGAAAGATCTAGCTACGGGAATAAAAGGAAACAAGAAGACTTTTTATCAATACATTAGAAGCAAGAGGAAGACCATAGACAGGGTAGGCCCACTGCTTAGTGAAGAGAGAGAAACAGTAACAGGAAACTTGGAAATGGCGGAGATGCTTAATGACTTCTTTGTTTCGGTCTTCACCGAGAAGTCTGAAGGAATGCCTAACATAGTGAATACTAATGGGAAGGGGGTAGGTTTAGCGGATAAAATTAAAAAAGAACAAGTTAAAAATCACTTAGAAAAGTTAGATGCCTGCAAGTCACCCGGGCCTGATGAAATGCATCCTAGAATACTCAAGGAGCTAATAGAGGAGGTATCTGAGCCTCTAGCTATTATCTTTGGAAAGTCATGGGAGACGGGAGAGATTCCAGAAGACTGGAAAAGGGCAAATATAGTGCCCATCTATAAAAAGGGAAATAAAAACAACCCAGGTAACTACAGACCAGTTAGTTTAACTTCTGTGCCAGGGAAGATAATGGAGCAAGTAATTAAGGAAATCATCTGCCAACACTTGGAAGGTGGTAAGGTGATAGGGAATAGCCAGCATGGATTTGTGAAGAACAAATCATGTCAAACCAATCTGATAGCTTTCTTTGATAGGATAACAAGCCTTGTGGATAAGGGTGAAGCGGTGGATGTGGTATACCTAGACTTTAGTAAGGCATTTGATACGGTCTCGCATGATATTCTTATCGATAAACTAGGCAAATACAAATTAGATGGGGCTACTATAAGGTGGGTGCATAACTGGCTGGATAACCGTACTCAGAGAGTTGTTATTAATGGTTCCCAATCCTGCTGGAAAGGCGTAACGAGTGGGGTACCACAGGGGTCTGTTTTGGGACCGGCTCTGTTCAATATCTTCATCAACGACTTAGATATTGGCATAGAAAGTACGCTTATTAAGTTTGCGGATGATACCAAACTGGGAGGGATTGCAACTACTTTGGAGGACAGGGTCATAATTCAAAACGATCTGGACAAATTGGAGAAATGGTCTGAGTTAAACAGGATGAAGTTTAACAAAGACAAATGCAAAGTGCTCCACTTAGGAAGGAAAAATCAATTTCACACATACAGAATGGGAAAAGACTGTCTAGGAAGGAGTACGGCAGAAAGGGATCTAGGGGTTATAGTGGACCACAAGCTAAATATGAGTCAACAGTGTGATGCTGTTGCAAAAAAAGCAAACATGATTCTGGGATGCATTAACAGGTGTGTTGTGAGCAAGACACGAGAAGTCATTCTTCCGCTCTACTCTGCTCTGGTTAGGCCTCAGCTGGAGTATTGTGTCCAGTTCTGGGCGCCGCATTTTAAAAAAGATGTGGAGAAATTGGAAAGGGTCCAAAGAAGAGCAACAAGAATGATTAAAGGTCTTGAGAACATGACCTATGAAGGAAGGCTGAAAGAACTGGGTTTGTTTAGTTTGGAAAAGAGAAGACTGAGAGGGGACATGATAGCAGTTTTCAGGTATCTAAAAGGGTGTCATAAGGAGGAGGGAGAGAACTTGTTCACCTTAGCCTCTAAGGATAGAACCAGAAACAATGGGTTTAAACTGCAGCAAGGGAGGTCTAGGTTGGACATTAGGAAAAAGTTCCTAACTGTCAGGGTGGTTAAACACTGGAACAAATTGCCTAGGGAGGTTGTGGAATCTCCGTCTCTGGATATATTTAAGAGTAGGTTAGATAAATGTCTATTAGGGATGGTCTAGGCAGTATTTGGTCCTGCCATGCGGGCAGGGGACTGGACTCGATGACCTCTCGAGGTCCCTTCCAGTCCTATAATCTATGAATCTATGAATCGGTTCTAAACTGTCTTTTCCTTCTTCCCACAGATGCCCTTTAGATGGAATTTTATGGGCCTCTGGCCACATTAACTCACTTAATTTTTTTTAAGGGCTAGATTGTGTCAGATAAGTGCAGCCCTGATCAAAGGATGGTGCATGGTGCTGCAGTCACCCCAGGATAGTGTCTCAAGAAGGCACAATCTCTCCCCAGCGTCCAGCAGCATAGTCTGGAGGGTGCACCATACTTCTGTGTAGTCCAGCCTGATTCCTGCAGGGACTGATGACCAACTTCATGGGAAATAGGAGGGAGAAGTATAGTCCGGGGAATCTTAGGAGTTAGTTAAAAGTCAAAGTAATGTTTCTTAACTACTTCCTTTATATAAATGTGCAGACAGATTCTTCTTACAGAAACTGAATTTTGTGGTGGAAAGAAGCATTACAACAGCCTCTCAAAACTTTTTTTTTTTTTCCAAATGGTTCGTAAAAAAAAAAAAAAAAAGGGAATTTAAGCCATAGTCAGTAGCCATAAATCACAATAGGGTGTGCATCAATAGGTTAATTTTGTATGTCCTGGGCAAATGGGAGAAGAGGATAAAGGCTTTAATCTAGAAGTTCATTAATATCTTGCTGATGTACATCTATTTAGCTTATTTCTTTACTGCAGCAGTGTCCTAAACCTTTGGGTGTTGAATCTGGATTAGGCTTCAAGACAGCAGATGTAGCCAAAATTAAAAAAAATCCTAATTTGGTCTAAAAAGTTTCATTCTGCTTATATTTGTCAAAAAGGACATTAGTCTACAGATAAAACCTTTTAGTTCCTCAAAATGTGGGGGTATTTAAATCAGGGAATTGAGTGTGGATGTATTTGAAAAGATACCTTTAAAATATTATCACAAATGGGAGAACTAAAGTTCTTCAGGTCCCCTGTGTGTACTGTTATATTCTGTAGTCCTCCATATGTATCTAGGTTTCCTGTTGTTGTTTTTTCTTTGAATTAGACAGTAAGTCTGCCTGTATGATGATGTACGAGCTGACAGTTGTTTGAATGGTAGGAAAAAAAGTTATTGTGTTTGGCACTTTGAGAGATGAGACATATTTAGCAATGAATCCTGCTTTTAAAATAAAGCATTCCTATCTACAAGGTGTTCTTTTCTCTTGTCAAGTGCTATCTTTCATTTTGTAAATGACATGATATTACTAAAATGGCTTGTGTTTTTATTGGTATAGCCTTGAGGTGGAAAACACAGAAAATTGTCTGGATTCCTTTAGCTGGCCTACTCACTGATTCAAAAGATTGCATAAATGATGCCCATTTAGTTATTGGCTCATCATGCTAGAGAACTGGCATTGCTATGCAACTGAAGGATGTTCTCTGATGAGGGAGAGAGAAAATATACTTTCTACATTCTATTGAAAGAGAAGTTCATTTCAGCATTACCCTGATGTATGCCACTTTAAAAGACCTCATGAAAATCAACTTGTTGATTTTATCTTAAGAGCTGAGACCAGTTAGAGCTGGAAGATGTCCTCCTTCCCACCCTTTTTCCAGCAGAAATAGAAAGTCTTGCATAAAATGGATGCCCAAATTTGAGCAATTAAGTCAATTTTCATTAAACTGCTAGCAAATGATTATTTAGGATTAAGATTTAGGATCAGATGGTGAATGCAGACTGCTAGAAGCATCTATTTCAGATTTCAATTTTATTTCAAGGACCTCAAAGCAAAATTTGGTTTTGTAAATGCTCATCACTGTGCATTACATTCTTTTTCATCTGGGCAGTCAACGCTTAATCCTGATTCTGGAGAGAATTCTCCTTGGTGCATCTCATTTTGTATGTATTCAACTCTGACCCCTTTAGGTTTGAATTGGCAATTGGACAGATGAAAAATGTACTGCTGTGATGGTGTGACAGAGTGGTGGGCTGGGACTCCTGGGCCAGCCCTCTGTCATGTCAGCTCCAATTAAGGGAGGTAAATTGGAGCTGGCGAGAGAAACCTGTGCCTGATTGGCAAAGGGGAAACAGCTGCCAGCCTAATTAGCCGGGGGCTGCATGAAAGCCTCAGAGAAAGGAAGCCAGAGAGTGGAAGAAGAGGGGTAGCTCTTCCCTCCTGGCTGCAGAGATTGAGAAGCCTTTAATGCTGAAACCCCCAAGCTGCATCCTGTAAATAAACTGCAGTGGCGATTGCTGAATCTGAGGGTCTCTGGGGTTTTTTTTTGGAGCAGAGCAGAGGCAGAAACAAAAGGGGGGCCCTGCTACAGATGCGCTGACTATCTTTTCATACAGTTTGATATCAGGGGTCGGTTTAGCTCAGGTTGAGGTCACGAGTTTACTGTTTAGGTGCATGCAAATCATTTTCAGTTTTCTGTAAAAACTCATGCCTGTTTCAGACATAGTACACAGTTGGTGTACCATTCTTATGATGATGTGGCTCCTGAATGTCCTCTTCTGTACATCATCCTCATAGGTCATGTTAGCATGCAGATGATCTGCATCAGATGAAAAATTACTGTCTAAGGGTGACCAAAAGCTTAGGCTACCTTTTAATTGAGCTGGTTTGGGTTCCAGAGCAGTGAAACTGTAGAAGGGTGCAAGTAATTATCCAGGGCTCCAGGTGGGCTTGTACAGTCCGTCCCGAAGCATATGCTGCTGCTGCTTCTCTGCTCCAGGACCAGCGTAGATATACTGAAGGTTTTCTTTTCCACAATAGTGTCTGCGTAATCTCATCCAGCTGATATGTTCTGACTGGTGGAGAGTTTGAGGAACCTTGCTGTCATAGCCTGAAAGCAGTCTCTAATATTTCTCTGAAAAACAACAATGTATTTTATCACAAATGAGATTGATTGATTGGCTCCAAATTGGATTGACTGAACCCATGGAATCCTATCGTTGTGTGGGTGGTCCAAATGCTACGTCACCTCTGGTTGACTTTTGACCAGTTCTAATCACTAGGGTCCCAAATATTCTGAAGGAGCTTCATGCTACCACTTGTGAGTTGGTTCCATGCCCTCACTTGTAGAATCAAGTGAGGGAGAACTGGGTCTGCTGTTGGTATAGATTGTTGAATGCTTCCTCTCAAAAGAGTGAGATAACAATGTGTCTCAAGCATGTGGTAGTTAGGCCTGCCCTGAAAAAACTCTTTCTTGACATTGCTGATTTCACTCTTGTCTTGTCTAAACATGCCCTTTTAGTTAATATTATTCAGAAAGAGGTAGTAAGGCAATTTGGGCAGTATATAGAATCCTTAAACTTGTTTAATCCCTATCAATCAAGCCTTGTGCGTGTATGTGGCTTAGAAGCTGTGCTCCTCTTGTTGGTTGATGACCTTCTCTTATTCATAAATAAATGTCAGCTGCTAATTCTTTTAGACACCTCCAGCATCCTTTGTTGACTCACCTGCAGACTGTGTTCCAAGATTGTTCTGCGCAAAAGTGCGTATTGGTGCACGAAAGGTATTCTCAAGAATACAAAAAAAAAAGCCGGTGACTTTAACAAAAATATAGAGCTATAAGTTATTTTACTTCTGGCATCAGACTGTGAGCAAAACTTCTCCAATAATTTTGTAGGAGTTGATTTTTCACACTTAAAATGTTTCTTGCATTCTGAAAGATTCTACCAATTTGAGGGATTTAGTATATAATGAGGAATGCAATGATCCTAGCGATAACTCTCAAAACAGAAGAGATCAGTGAAGTGTGACCACTGGACTCTGTAATTGCTGTGAGCATCACAGAGATAATAGGAAGTGATATGAAGTGAACTGGAGCAGCGGGTGCTCAGCACCTCTCAGCAGACTTGCCAGATTTAGAGATGGAAAAGACCCGTGAGGTTGTCTAGTACACCTCCTTCCAATGTAGGGCGATTCTGTGGTGCTTAAGTCTAATTTTAAATATCTCCAAGTGAAAGAGATGCCTTCGTTGGGAAGATTTTTCCTATATTTTTTAATAATAATAAATAATAAAACCTAGCTCTTACCTAGTGCTAAAGCTACCTCTTTAAAATTTCATCTCAGTAACTCTAAGCCTATCTTTTTGGACCGCCCTAAAACATTTCTGCACCATTCTTACTGTTTAACCGTTCAGATATTTGTTGACGACCTACCATCATCCTTGGTAGTCTGCAGTAACTCTGCATATTCATTCATTTTAATCATTCCTGCAAAATTTTGCTTGAGCCTTATGATCATCTTCACTGATGTTCACTGTCATCCCTCAGTGTGTCTGTATCTTTCTGGCATTGTGATACTGAGAACGGAATACATTATTCTAGGTGCAGCTGGTCTTCTGCTTTGCGATAACCTCTTCTCTTCTTGATTTCCTCACTAGCAGAGGATTGTTTTCAGTTTCATTAGATTTGATTAAATATTTTCTAAGAACAACACAACGGAGAATAATATTGACTGTTTCTCTTTGTGATTTTTTTGAGTGGTCAGGGGGTCATATTTTAAATATATCAATAACAAATAAATCATCAGTATGCAGGCCCCTCTGCTACCTACTTGTCCAAAGACCTGATTGTCATATAAAATATTTAATCCACCAATTAAATGTCTGCAGTCAAAAGCAGCTTGGAAAGTCTCCTCCTCCTCCAAAGTTGGTGGCGATGTGTTCTCAGGGTTAATCTGGGACATGGATAATGACTGCTAGTCGCAGTCTGTAGCTTCAAAATGTGCACATTGCCTTTGTAGACTTCAGAGGCTCTGGGAACATGAACATGTCACTCAGAATTGCTTTCCTAATTTGTACAATGCATTGCTGCTGTGCCAGTGTGCTAGGTCATGACTGTATATTTAGATATTATATGGTTCATTATAGATAATATATAGATTCATTAACACCAAAGAAGAAAAATTATCTTCATTGTGTTGGTGTCACTTTATTTTTTATTTTTATTTTATTGTGGATATTAAATTAAAATGCTAGTTTCAACGGCTATTCTTTTTAAAATATGCATAAACTAAATTATTTAATGTAATTTTCTTTTATAAATATAATACAATCTTATTAGTATTGTCTAAATGAGTTATCTGATTATACTTTGCTAGTAATAAAGAAAGATTTGTGGCTGAGTTAACGTGGAAGGAATAAATCAAGGCTTAGGTATAAGAATCAGTTCCCTGTGAAGGTGTTAAAAACCCTGGGCATACAGGTTTTATAAAATAGTTTCGGTAAAGTTATATTCCCCTTTTGAATAGGAATATTCCCTTTTGATTATGAATTTTAAAAAATGAAAAGAAGGCTTTGACTTTTCATGTTTGCAAAACTAAATGTTAGAAAGCACAATTGTGGAACAGAATTTCAAATTATGAATTTCAGAAGTCAGAAATTAAGGCTACTGTAATATGGTGTGACAGTGTTAAACATTAGTATGCAAATACAGTAAAAATGTAAGACTGTAAATATTTAAACTGCAATATATTGGCTTTGACTAGTCGGTCGTTTCTTTTTAGCTTGTGCTTTCTTTAACCTACCCTGCTCCATGGCTGTAGCACCACAAGTTGTGTTCCTTTTAGCCTCACAAGTTCAGCAGGGTTGGGTCTCACCAGTACTTGGATGGGAAACTTTAGGAAATCTCAAGTTCTTGGCAAGGGGCGTTGGTGATTTAGTAGATGTCACTCATTTCTTAAGGGGTGTTATCTTCCAGCTAAGATGTAAAACCGAGGTATTGACTTCTTGTGGTAATTGAAGATGCACTGTCAAGGGTAAAGTAAACAGTAGGAGGTGAAACAGCTTCTGCTAGAGTTACAGTGGGGTCCACGGTATTAGAAATACTAAGTTTGACACGTCACTCACATGTGAGTCATGAAAGTGAAGGATGATATGGTGTTATGAAACTATATGTAGTGTATAATGGTAGGGTTACCATACATTCGGATTTTCCCGGACATGTCCGGTTTTTGGGCCTCAAATCCCCGTCCGTGAGGAAATCCCAAAAAGCCGGACATGTCCGGGAAAATAAGGAGGGAGGGCCCGGCGGTGCGGGGCTGGGGCCAACGCCCCAGGGCCCGAGCTGAGCTGGGCGGGAGACGCTGGGGCCAGAGCCTCTTGGCCTGGGCCGGCCGACCGCTGGATGGAGCCGCTTGGCCAGGGGGGCCAGACTGGGCCGTGCCGCACCCCGCCCCAGCCCCAGCTTACCTGCTGCCTCTCTGTTTCAGGCTTCCTGCGAACATTTGATTCGTGGGAAGCAGGGGAGGGGGAGGAGCAGGGGCGGAGCGTTCAGGGGCGGGGGCAGAGTTGGGGCGGGGACTTTGGGGAAGGGGCAGAGTTGGGGCGGGGCCGGAGCCCTGTGGAGTGTCCTCCTTTTTTAAAATTAAAATATGGTAACCCTAATAATGGGGAGCCTGCACCATAAGCTTTATACAGAGTCATAGCTTTTCAAAATGCTGGTGCTTTTGTGCTTTGATCAAATGGCATTACTATAGTGAGTTAATCATCTACAGTGGATTTCTGAAATATCACCTGTAACAACTGTACAAAAAAACCCAGGTGAGGATGTTAAGCTAAATTTTCTTTTTTCTTGTTACCATTCAAGGTGAAGATTGATGCCATAATTAATGCATTCTTCTTGATCAATCTGGGCATAGTCATTCAGCATAAAGCATGAGGCACTCAATTCAAGCTTTTTATGCAGGGAATGATTGCTTCCCAGTATGCTGAATAGGGCTGTTTCTGAACTGCGACTGTATCTAATCAGCAGAGAGTGGGCTGTCTTCACATGAGTTAATGAAAACACATTTTCATAAGGATTCTCTGATGATGAGTATCCAACCTGAACTTTCTTACACAGTATCGTATGCATAGCTATTAAGAAAAATATTCTGAAATGGATGTACATTATTAACAGTACATATATAGGATTGTGATACTAAACATATTCATGATGAATTCTTGAAATGGTAAGTTATCTCTCTCTTATAGTATATCTATGCTGAGCAAACAGTGGCCCAAGGCCAAATCCATTTTACTGCTATCCAAAAAAGTCTTGTGACCAATCAATCAAGTTTACATTTATAAGATGTCAATAGTGCAAAGTACCCAGGCACTGTGCATAATCAGTAGTAAGATAAATACAGTACACTATCTGAATGGCTAAGTCAGGTGAATTTAGGCATGTGCATCTGAGGTTCTAGCAAATAAAGGAATCTAGCTCTATAAGAGGGGCTGATAGAGTACAGATGGTACAAATGCATGTGATTCATTGTGTGATTCAAGAGTCACACCTGTAAAACATGTGTGCAAAAATGAATTAAACGGTTAAAGCACCTTTCTGGGAAAGGAACCAGACCATGCAAAATCTTTTGGCAACTAACATTTATTTATAAAGCTGGCATTTTACACTTGAATAGTGCTTTTTCTCTTGAATGATTGCAAAGGGCTTCAGTTACTACCGAAATGCAGCCACTTCTGGGGATAGATGTGGCAGCTATTTAACAGTGTACAGGCATGCTGCACAACAGTTTAGGAGATACCGTAACAATGATGGGAGCATAAGCTTGCATATATTAGCTAAACCTACACTTTGGAGGCTTATTTTTAAAAGTTAAAGTAATGAGATAGCAAACAATCATTAATAGACCAACTGCCTCCCAGTATCTACAGGTAGTCTACTGTGCACTAGTCACAGTTGGTGACCCTTAAATAGTGCAACTTCTTTTGAGTACACAGCACAAAACTTATTTTGATCAGTATAAAAATCGAACAGTTTGTGTGCGGGGAAAAGTCTATTTTCCTTTTGTTAACCCTTGAGCTGCCAGTTAATTACCTTTTGCAACTTAATTTCTAGCCTTCTAGGTTGATTGACAAGGACAGCAAAGATGCAAGGAGGAAAAAGAAGGTTGTATGTGGTGTTCCATACCAGAGCTAGAACATTGAATTGAATGTGCTATTGATTAAGGAATTAAGGATGAATAAATTCTGAATCTCTTGCACTAGTTCATGGTGAGTTCAGTTAGGGGGTGGCCATGGGCGGATACGCAGGAGCGACCTTAATTCCAGTACATGATGTCCCTTTCAGTATAGTTTTACATAGATTTGTATAATTGTCTTCACTGTATTAAAAACAAGGTGCCTGTGATGGGGTCTAGAGTTCCCTCAGGACTGTCAGTGGAAGTTACGAGACTAAGGTGAAGTTGTTATTCTTAGTGCATGCTCAGAACATAAGGAAACAGTATGGTATGCTATGTACATAGTAGCTATTCAATCTGCAGTACAGATCCATCTTAAAAAATTCAGTTAGCCATAGACTGTATTTTAATAATAATTAGAACCCAAAGCTACTTTAAAGTCCATATGATGCATATATTGTGAATATTTAATAGCAATAACATACAGTACTTATGTGTATTATGTCTCCTTGACACTGAAAGTGTAGTAAACATTTCTAATGAGAATTCACCGCTCGTGAGCATTAACAGCTGTTTTTAAATCAAGATTACAACTTTATTGTATATATTTATTTTAGAAAGAGGGGACCAAAATGAACCATGTGTGGAATAATTCATAACTTGCAAAGTTTTATTTTAAAATATAGGGCAGGTGTATGCTACAGAAGAACAAGAATGTCCTTTTTAGAAAATAACTTATTTCTGTAAATTAATACAGACAAACAAACAAATACCAAAAAAAAAGTATCCTTCCAGGTACAGAACCTGTAAATATATTTTTGCAAACAGTGGTTTTTTTGGTTTTGACTACAAAAATTATAAGCCCTTGATTTGTAATGGAAACCAAGAAGCTCAGTACTAGAGGAGACTACTATAGTTTTAGAATCTATCACATAAAGCATGTAGCATTTTTAGTATTACTGAAAATATATTTTCAACAACCTGAAATCTTTTATAAGCTGCAGCCTTGGTCTTGACAGTGATGGACATATGTTCAGGATGGTTTCCAAACAAAAGCAATATAGTTCAGGAGGGTCAGATTTTTATTTATTTACTTGTTTTAAGAAATCCATATAGTTTCTGCACTCTGGGATCCTACTGAAGGCCACAGAAAACCTGACATTCCAACTTGCATAGAATTCTATGCTGCAGAGACTGTGAATGCACTGTTCTTTACCACCCCCCACTTTCACTGAATTAAAGAAAACTTAAGAAGGCAAGGATAGAACTGATAGAAGCTGTATTGAAGGTGGAGGGAGCTCAGGGGGCTAAGATGGGTAGTTGTACTGTTGCATATGAAATAAAATCCACTTTTCAAGATAAACAAAAATCATGATGCTGCTAGATGCAAGGCAGATTACAATGATTTCACAGTAAGGTTTTTAAAGCAGCAAAAATCAGACACATAAAAATCAAAAATAGGGCTTTTAAGTAGATAGCGCATACAAATAAATAATAATAATAGTAGATATGCATGTATACCCATGTGGATGAGACTGGCAGAAAGATTTTGAAAAATATTGCAAGATCATTAGAAACTGAGTATATGTCTCTCATTGTTAGTAACATTGAAGTTCCCGTTTGTTTTATGCTACTGAATTCTGCTAACCACAAATAAGAGTGACAGATCAGATTTGCCCCGCAGTAATATTCAGACAATACTGTTAGTCAAAGTCTCAGTAAGAGAGGAAAAAGGCTGATCATAGATAAAGTAGGATCAAAAAAGCAAATTCAGAAATTTTGAAGAGCAAAATGCCAGGTGCAAAAATAAGTGTGGAATTCTACAGAATCCCAGCTGCACCATGTGTGTTCCATTCATATAATTCCGGTGTCTTACCACAAACCTACCACATCTGCCAGAGACAGGTCTATCCACATAAGGGCCATTTTATCTTCTTCTAGGGAAAACCTATAGGAAGTGGTGGGGAAAGGGAGTATTCAAGGACCAGGAGTAATTCAGAGGGCCTCATTCTTCATATATGCTGCTACCTTAATCAGGGCCAGCACAACCCATTAGCCTTTGGCCGCCCCGGTCATCATCGGTATTTTGGGGGCGGGACCTTCCACCGCCTCTGTCAGGGGCAGCATTTTGGGGGTGGGACCTTCCGCCGCCTCTGTCGGGGGTGGCATTTTGGGGGCGGGACCTTCCGCTGCCTAGGGCGGCAAAAAAGCAGGCAGCACTCCTGACCTTAATATATGCCTACGACTACATCCAGCTGTCATGTGTGTCTGTATTTAAATCGTAAGCTCTTTAGGTATGTCTCCGCTGCAATTAAACACCCCTAGCCGGCCCATTCTAGCTGACTCGGGCTCCCGGGGCTTGGGCTTGCAGGGCTCTGTAGTTATGGTGTAGACATTTGGGCTCAGGCTGTAGTCTGGGCTCTGGAACCTGCAAGTGGAGAGGGTCTAGACTGGCTTTTACTTCTTTTGTACAGGACCCAACACCCTGGGACCTTGCTCTTGAGTGGTTCCTCTGGGTGCTACTGTCATGCAAATACTAAGTAATAGTTAATGTTAGGGGTTGGGGGAGATCATGAAAGACTTGAGAATTAGGAACCAAAACCTCATGCATGTTCTGTTCTGTGCTATTTGGATACCTTTAATGCAAAAAGTGCTGTCTAAATGGAAGTCTATTTATTGCTCGAAGTTATATATTATAACCTATATAACAGGCAACAAGAATGTCTCTTTCTATAATCCACCTTGTCAGCTGGCATAGCAGAAAGAAATACAGTATACGAGATTTCACTGAAAATGTTTAATAAAATCTGAACTCCTCCCAGCTTTTTAAAAAGCAGTCTGTCTCTTCAGTACCATTTTCAAAGTAATGAAATGCCAAGTGGTCTAAATAGCAAATTCTGGCAAACTACATAATGTCCTTTTTGTTATAGAAATTATTCTTAATTATAAGAGATTGGGTGATGTTGACTACTTATATTGTGATAGTTGATCTTAAGTGTCTTTAAATTGTGGGAATCTTGTCAATCTTTTTGAAACCCATTATAAAACACAGTAAAGTTTAATAATCCTGCCTTTCTTATTTTGTAGCTGCATCATAATTTTTATCATAGCAATGAACGGACTGTTTATCTGACAATTTTATGAAAATGTTTGTAAAGTAATAACTTAATGTTATGCAGGTTAGTCTATAATCTCAAATGTGATTTAGGATGAAGTGTTAAGAAGCTGTTTTGTAAATTGACAGAACTCACTACCTAATGCATTGAAGTACAGATGGAAAGAAATATCAAAGTGGGTTAATAGAAGTGTAATAGCTGATCCTTAGACCAGACTGCAATATCTTTGAAGTGTATGCACATTAGAGATGTGGAGCTCTTATCTAGAGACTACATGGCAGTATTGTCACTTACATGAAAATTATCTTATTGACAGATAATATTCTATTCATGACACTCTAACTCCTGATTGCCATGGACACAAATAGGTCATGAACAGGGTTCCATTCGTAGGGGAAACTTGCTTCAGCACAGAAAAGTCATTAGTGCTTTCTCCAGTCTGCAGGTTTGAAGACAGAACTCAGATAGTCAGTAGCTGGCTTGGGTTTAGGCTGTTCCTGCTGGGGAGCCAGCGCCGGTTCCAGGCACCAGCGGAGGAAGCACGTGCCTGGGGCGGCACATGCTAAGGGGCGGCATTCCCTCCATTCTTGGGGTGGCACGGTCCGGGCGGCTTTTATTTATTTATTTTGTTGTTGTTGTTGCTTGGGGCGGCAAAAATGGTAGAGCCGGCCCTGTGGGGGGCATGCCAGTTTTGTTTTGCTTCCCCATCTACGGGCAGGTTGGACAGACCTCCCTTCTTCAGAGCTTTCAGATCTTTGTACTTAAAACTTTTCTAAACTAAAACAAAACCTAAAAGTTGAATTTCTTGTTTAACATGGTCTAATTGGTACCAGACTTTTTGGCTAGCTTTTGGGGATGAGCCCCATGATTCCTGGCTTCCCTTTCTTCAATACAACCCATTGTGCTCCTGCTTGGTCCCAACATGACAATTAATAAGCTGAGGGGAAACCTAAAGGGAAATCCTGCTCCTCCTCCACCTTTTTTTCCAGACAGCGTGCATGGGTAATGAGCTCAGATGATATGGCCAGTAGAAAGACTCCACAAATGTGCATGCTTTCTGTTTCTATCTCACTTAGAGGCACCCATACCCACTGCTCAAGGAATTGTGTAGACTTCCTTTCCCTGAGCCACCGTAATCCAGTTGTAGGGGGGCCCTCGAGGGTTGTGGCAAAAATACATCCTTTTCCAATGGAGGAGCATGAGGAAGCAACTCAGCCTGATTCCTCCAAGGGAAAATCGCTAGCACCAAGCAGCTTCAGACAATTTTCCGTAGTTGTCAAGAGACCACATCAAATATGCCCTATTTTTAGTGGATTCGCCAGCAAATTCTCTATCCCCCAGTGAGGTTTCCCCATCCAAATGATCTGTGGCATACAGGGGTGGATGTTGGATCCCTCAAACAGTTCCAGTCCTCCCTCCCCACTGCCTTCAACCAGCTGACAACAATTCCCATCCATTGTGGGCATAAAGTCCCTAAGGAAGCTGCATCAGGCAGGTATCAGCAGCTCTTCCCCAAAGACTTGCTTTTAAGTAAATTGACTGGAGTTGGGCAGAAATTTTCTGACTGAACATTTTTCTGTAAGAAAATGTCGATTAGTGGAAAGCAAAATGTTTCTTGGAAACGTGTCGATTTCAACAAGATTTTGTTTAGAATTAAAATCATAACATTCCATTTGACCATTTCTGAACAGAACACTTTGATTTTCTGTTTTGAAACAACTTTGTTCCAATTTTTGTTTTATTTTATTAAAAAAAAAAAAATCAAGTAAAAAGGTCAAATTCAGAACAGAACAAAACGCGATGTTTCAATTGACCCAAAATTATATTGCCCAGAATTTTTGTTTTGCATGTATTTTTTAATTTTTTTGTATTAGTTTTGTTGTGATTTGCTCCATTTCTGAACAGAATTTTATTTGGAAATTTCCCATGAAACAGAAAATCTAGTTCCTGCCCATCTCTAGTCTTGGAAAGAGGATCAAAGAAGTAGTAGCTCTTCAGGTTGGGGTGTAACATGCACATTTATAGGGAGGCAAGCAGCTGTTAATTGGGTAATATAGCTAGGATCTTTTGGCAATGGGTTGTGGTAGTTACTGGGGTATAGTTTGGGGTGTTATATTATGTCTTGTCCATTGTAGACAACTCCAACAACTTCTGTTTAAGCACTTAGGTAAGTGGCTGGATTTTCAAAGGAACTCGGCTCCCATTTAGAGACCTAAATAAAGTGTTGAAAGTTTCCCAAGTGCTAAGCGCTTGGCATTTCACAGGGAGAGCAATTGAGAACTGCTGAGTTCTGAGCAATTTTGAAAATCTGTTTGCCGGGTTCCGGTGGTGGTTTGACGCTAGCAATATTTAAGGCCATTTTATCAGTTCTGGTTCACGAAGTTGCAGCTTATGCCAGTGTTTCATAATTGTCATAAGGACAATAGCAGCAGCAACAATGATAGTTATTCATCAGTCTCTTTATCAGTTTCTGGCCGAACAAGCTGTGTATTGTGCTGAACCTATTGAAGGATTTAGTTTGTCATATCAATTTACTCTTTTCCATAGCATGGTGGGCTTGGTCCAGCTGTAATGCTAGCTCTGACTATTGCACTCTACACAAAATTCTTGCTGATTAGCTTTCTTAGTGTTTGCCCAGTATTGGAATCATGGTAATGTCCTTGGTTGGGCCATTCAGGGCCGGCTCCAGGCACCAGCTTAACAAGCAGGTGTTTGGGGCGGCCACTCCGGAGGGGGGCAGCACATCCAGCTATTCGGCGGCAATTCAGTGGAGGGTCCTTCACTACGGCTCGGAGATTGCCTGGCAAATTGCCGCCGCAGATCGCGATCGCGGCTTTTTTGTTGTTGTTGTTTTTGTTTTTTGGGGGGGGGAGGGGGCTGCTTGGGGCGGCAAAAACCCTGGAGCTGGCCCTGGAGCCATTATAGCTATGTCTACACTGCAAAAACCCCAAACCAAACCCACACGCTGAGGCAGCAACTCTCAGAGCCAGGATCAACTGACTCAGGCTCACGGGGCTTGTGCCATAGGGCTAAAAATAACAGGGTAGACGTTCCTGCTTGGGCTGGAGTCCAGGCTCTGAGATCCACCCTCCCTGCCAGGTTTCAGAACCCGGCTCCAGCTCAAGCAGGCTCCAGACTTTCTCCTGCCTGTTCTAGTATGTAGCCGTGTGATGGGCTTTACTATCTCAAATGTTTCATTGTATGTATTTGCTAAGGTAGTGAAAAAGAATTAAAGCACAGTTTAAAGACACTGTAACAGAGTGGCCTGTCCCTTTAAAGGGCCTCAGGCCAGCTAGCCAGCCCTGGTCAACTATTAGACCCAGCTGGGAAGGGAGCAAATGATTATAATAGTCAGCAAGTGGCTCAACTTGCTGGGAGAAAGTGCAGAAAGGGACAGTCTCTTGCAGAAGGAAGCCCTGGGTGCTGTGGCTGGGTGGAAAGCCCCAGCTGGAAGTTGTGTTTTCCTTTTGTGAGTTTATGGTCATTTGAACAATAAATGAGGCCCAGAACTACCGATTAAATTGATGTGGCTGATATTCCCCCCAGGCTGGTGAGGAAGCAAGCCACCTTCCAGAGACACATCACAGCTACTTAAAGGCCTATGTATCTGGGCAGGCTAACATGTCTCACTGTAAAGAAAAATATGCTGCATCAGGCAGGAACAGGAGGGTTTATCAAAAAAGCTACAGAGTAACAGCCGTGTTAGTCTGTATCCGCAAAAAGAAGAACAGGAGTACTTGTGGCACCTTAGAGACTAACAAATTTATTAGAGCATAAGCTTTCGTGGACTACAGCCCACTTCTTCGGATGCATCCGAAGAAGTGGATATAATGAGGAGATATATATACACACATACAGAGAGCATAAANCCATATAAATTCTCCCAATATTCGTCCAGAATACTAATAAATCTTCCTGATGATAGAAAATGCAGGTAAACCCAAGCAATTTATTTTCCACTTTACTGTCTTCCATGCAATGCTAGCTGCTAAATTGGTATGTTACTCAGCTGTGATCTCATTCCTACAACAATGAATCCAAGGAGAAAGAAAAATAATGGTACCTTCTCTTAATGACAGTAGAAATTACTGAATAAAATCTACATACCTCATAACTGCTTTTGACATTCATGAGCCTCTCTAGCTTTTTTGAAAAAAGAAGAACAGGAGTACTTGTGGCACCTTAGAGACTAACAAATTTATTAGAGCATAAGCTTTCGTGGACTACAGCCCACTTCTTCGGATGCATCCGAAGAAGTGGGCTGTAGTCCACGAAAGCTTATGCTCTAATAAATTTGTTAGTCTCTAAGGTGCCACAAGTACTCCTGTTCTTCTTTTTTCAAAAAAGCTAGAGAGGCTCATGAATGTCAAAAGCAGTTATGAGGTATGTAGATTTTATTCAGTAATTTCTACTGTCATTAAGAGAAGGTACCATTATTTTTCTTTCTCCTTGGATTCATTGTTGTAGGAATGAGATCACAGCTGAGTAACATACCAATTTAGCAGCTAGCATTGCATGGAAGACAGTAAAGTGGAAAATAAATTGCTTGGGTTTACCTGCATTTTCTATCATCAGGAAGATTTATTAGTATTCTGGACGAATATTGGGAGAATTTATATGGTTGTATGTGATTTGACAGTGCAACATTTTTGCAATCTGTATAAGCAATTCATTGTGGATCACGAAGTGCAATAAAAATTCATCGTGTGGTTCTCTTTTTCCCAAGTGCAGCTTTATCTATTGAAATGTCTTGCATAGTTAATGTGGTGTTAATACTGTGCAAAATACACAATCCTTTTAAGTATTGCCATTTTCCTTTGGAGACTCATATATATCCATAGGTTATGGGCTGTTTATGCATCTTTGGAAAATAACCTAACGCTTTATGAGTGGTTCATCCCTGGTCTATTGTTCATTTTGTTGTTATTGCAGACAACTTGTGATTACAAGTGGGTTTTGTAAAAGCAATAAATCATGACAAAATCTTATGTCAAACAGTGCATTCTTGAGGTATGCCAGTGCCCCATGACTGCACAAATATTCTTCCATATTAACTTATTTGATATTGACTGCCTATTGCAAAATATCTGAATGTTGCAGAAAAATAATGGTAGAAAACTTTTTTTTTTAATTGAAAAGAAAACTTCACCTGCCTAAGTACTCAGCCCCGATGACATCAAACCAGCCTACCACAAGGTAAAATCCCAACTGCTATCATAAAAGCCACCCACCGAAAAAAGGGATCAATTCTTTACTGGTCTAAAGAATGGAGAAGTGGAATAATAGATGGTTCTTAACACTTGTGGTGATAGATATGAGAGAAACTCTGTAGGCTTACAGAACTGAGTCTGAATATGTCTACTTGAACTCTAGAGAATCCACTCAGTTTCTGAGAATACAATCCACTGACACTCCTCCCAAATGCTTAATTTCCTCCGGTTTACCACTGAGCAGGTTCTGCAAGGATGATTAGGTATAGGCAAGAAGTACTCACTATTTCATTGGTGAAGAGACCTGGATTATATTACTCTTCCAACTCAGTACAAGAATGTTCACTCAATATATTAAGTGGGGAACAAATTCCTCACCAATTTTCTCTCTGTACTGGTCTTATTGAATAGTCTCCTTGAATGGAATGTCACATAAGAGGCTTTTATGAGTGCCCTGATTGGCACCTATATGCCATGGTGATTTAACAATGATAAAAGTGACATCTTGATGACCTGGAAATCTAACTCCAGTACAAAAAGGCAGCCAGGTTTGTGGCAGGAGGGAAGAGTCCTGTGATTAGTTTTCACCCATGCTCCACAGTGGACTGTGAGTGAAATGACTTCAAGTTGCAATATAGTCAGGGTTCAGCTGAGTTTGGGTTTTGCGTTTTGTGGCTGGAACCCAAAACAGCACCTAAAGATTTTTTGGTTTGGTCCTTGCTAGCGGGAAAAAAATGATATTGGCCAATATTAAACAAATGAACATAGCAATTATAGCTGCCCAGAAACCAAGAATTTCATATTGTGAAAAATGTTGGAGGTTTCCACATTTATTTCTGTTCTGATGCAGAATGAAACAGAGACCTTTTGAAAGTTTTCATGTGTGTTGCAGTGCAGGTGGGGGGAACCCAAGAGTGAGAGAGAGAGAGCTACTCATCCCAGGATAACCAATAGCTGGGTGCTAAGCACTCAGGTGGGATATGGGAGACCCAGCGTCAAGTCCCTGCTCCAAAGCAGGAAGGGCAGAGTGTTAAACACATCCCAGGTGAGTGACCTAACCACCAAGCTATTGGCTGTTCCAGGGTGTGTTGGTGTCTCTTTGTTTTACTGGAGAAACATTCCAGACAAAAGTTTTGTTGAAACTAACACATTTCCACAAAAAGTTTTTGGTTTGATGAATTGGCATTTTTCAGTGAAAAAATACTTTGCTGAAAAGTTCCTAACCAACTCTAATTTAAAAAAAAATAAATCCATCTTGCTTTGCTAATTTCAGGTGAACACAAAAGGTAACATTTACAATTGGTGGATCGTGGCAGTCAATGAAACACCAGAAGAGTGAGCCATTTTGAGATAGATAGTACACTATCCTGAGACCATCATGCAATATCTGTTTAGCCTAGAAATGAACTTGGTGGCCACAACATAATGTAAGAATATTGAGGTATTCCCAGACAAAGAGCTGTACTCTGAAGTTAGCACTCCCACTCAGTAATTCCACTGCTGAGATTCTTTTATCAGCTGTATTTCTTATGTGATTCCTTGTAGAACAGTCAACCCAATCAGTGAAGTAGAAAACTTAAAATTAAATTACTTCATATCCAAAAGTGTTGGTGATGCAGGAGAAATGTGCCCCTTTGCAACTTAGCCTGAGTAATATGACCTTCATTTAGAAAGCACAAAAACAAACAACACAAAAACAAATCTGGATAATGGCACTACATTGTTGTCAACTTTTTGTTATGAGACTGCAATAGAACTGAAAAACTTATCTGAAACTAGTATAACTCTTTTCTCTTGTTCTCATTTCCTTCTGGGAATTCAAAATTGCCCATTAGGCTGGTTAGACCGTGAAAGTTAGCTTGACTAACAAGACCTCTTAAATAACGAGCCATTATTTAATGTATTTTTAATTGCAAACCATCGATTAGAGTGTTTTCCCTTTACAGGAGAATCTAGAAAGAACAAATTACCAATGGCAGATAGTTGATCTTTTAACCTTACATATCAAATGAAGATGCCAGCAAGGTTTATACTCCATAAACCTGGAACACCCTTCAGGGTCTCTTTTATACATATTTAAAAAAAACCCCACAACACACACATACTGAAAATCAATATATGTAAATTGTTTATAAGATCTAATTAAACTATAGATTCATCACTATAAAATGCATGAACAAGGATAATTCTTTGTGTTAAGTTACTTATAGAAATATATAATATGACATGATCTTCTGTTTAATCTGTATTCGGCATGTCCCATATTTAAAATGGATTTTTTTTTAATAGGATTCTTTGGTAGTAGATTAAACAGCACTAAAGCCTTACATATGTGATTTTTGAATACACTTCCTCAATGTGGGGAAACAATAACAAGAATGGCTGTAATTTAATTAATTAATATTTCATTTGGAATTAATTACAAACATAATATAATTAGACTAGCGGAGGCCAAATATGAATCAGCCTGACCGTCAGGGCAGATAAAAGTCCTGTTCTGCGGTGACTTGTTTTTTAATTTTTTTTTTTGACAAATCCATCCATGATGAGCTCATCAAAATAAGATCTTATTGAAATAAGGACTTTAGCTGGACTCCTCAATTCTACAAGAGACCTTAGCGTTTTTTTGTTTAAGATTACCTGAAATATCTTTGAACCTAAATAAAAAGCAGTAAAATATATTGCAGATATAGTTTATGCTGATCAGATTTATGGACTCTTTCCTGGAAATATGACTCAATTCTTATCCTTCTCTCACTGAAGTTGTCCACTTTTGTAGATTCTTTAAGTGTTGTTTATTGTTACTGCACCTCAAATGTATGGTGCTTTAACAACAAATAGAATAAGAATGGCCTCTGCCCTGAAAAGCTTTCAGTTTAGTAGAGATGAGTCAAAGCATAAGGCTTCAGTTCAAGCAAGAGATGGTGTTAAGAGATCTGATGAGGTGTTCGTCATATACTCCTTTGGAAAAGGAGTGTCTTATTTACAGGAGATTAATGCTATTCAGTGGAATTCATCCTAGGAAGAAGAAAGTTTTTCTTTTCGTATCAAGTTTTAGGCCAGGATTTTTGAAATTGACAAACGATTTTGAGTGCTGCAGTTTTTGGGTTCTCAACTTGCTGACACACTTCTGGAGCCTGATTTTCAGAAATTACTGTGTTCGCAACCTTTGAAAATCAAGCCCTTTTAAGGTGTTTCATGTTGGGCATCCAAAATTACTTGTCATTTTTGAAAATCATGGCCTGAAGCTTCAGGAGTTTAGGAAGGATTAATGAAAAACAGGGTTTAATGAGAGCTTTGCAAGAGGTGAAAAGACCCTTTGTAGACAAGAAGAGTGAGACCCTTTGTAGACAAGAAGAGTGAGACAGTTACAGATGCAGGCATTATATACTGACACATGGAGAGCAGGGAGTTACTTCGCAAGTGGAGAACCAGTGTTGACAGGGCCAATTCAATCAGGGTGGGTGTAGTCCACTCCCAATAATAGATGAGGAGGTGTCAATTCCAGGAGAGGAAAAGCTGCTTCTGTAATGAGCCAGCCACTCCCACTCCCTATTCAAGCCCAGATTAATGGTGTTGAATTTGCAAATGAATTTTAGTTCTGCTGTTTCTCTTTGAAGTCTGTTTCTGAAGTTTTTTTGTTCAATGATAGTGACTTTTAAATCTGTAATAGAATGACGAGGGAGATTGAAGTGTTCACTTACTGTCTTATGTATGTTACCATTCCTGATGTCTGATTTGTGTCCATTTATTCTTTTGAGGAGGGACTGTCCGGTTTGGCCAATGTACATGGCAGAGGGGAATTGCTGGCACATGATGGCATATATAACATTAGTGGATGTGCAGGTGAATGAGCCCTTGATGGTGTGGCTGATGTGGTTGGGTCCTCTGATGCTGTTGCCAGAGTAGATATGGGGACAGAGTAGGCAACGAGGTTTGCTACAGGGATAGGTTCCTGGGTTGGTGTTTCTGTGGTGTGGTGTGTAGTTGCTGGTGAGTATTTGCTTCAGGTTGGGGGGTTGTCTGTAAGCGAGGACTGGCCTGCCTCCCAAGGTCTGTGAGAGTGAGGGATCATTTTCCAGGATAGGTTGTAGATCGTGGATAATGCGCTGGAGAGGTTTTAGCTGGGGGCTGTATGTGATGGCCAGTGGTGTTCTGTTATTGTCCTTGTTGGGCCTGTCCTGTAGTAGGTGATTTCTGGGTACCCGTCTTGCTCTTCAATCTGTTTCCTCACTTCCCCAGGTGGTATTGTAGTTTTACGAATGCTTGATAAAGATCTTGTAGGTGTTTGTCTCTGTCTGAGGGGTTGGAGCAAATTCGGTTGTATCTTAGGGCTTGGCTGTAGACAATGGATCGTGTGATGTGTCTTGGATGGAAGCTGGAGGCATGTAGGTACGTATAGCGGTCAGTAGGCCAAGAGGAGAGAGTTACAGATGAGAAGAGGAGTGTATGAGAAGTTGAAGGAAAGCAAGTGGTAACAACCTGGGCAATTAAGGCATGAAATAGTATTCAGTGCTCACTCACTGTGGATGGTGTAGTTAACCTCCTTTTGCCAGTAGTTTACTGTAATGGTGGTCACTGTGTTTTGGGTGAAGGAAGCAGGCACTATGGTTGCATTCAGAAGATCTGGATGGTTATAACCATTAATATTTCCCCCTATTTTTACCCTCCTTTTTGGCAAAATATGAAGCCATTAAGTTGTATAAAACCTTCAGTTTCTGACAGAGGAAGAACAGTGACTCATATGTTCAATCTGACAGGCATTTTTTACTTTTTTGTGGGGATCAGAAAGTTGGGGGGTAGTTAAAAATAAAATTCAAAAGAAATCCCATTTACAGTGGAGACATTGCATAACGTTTGTAATGGTAAAATATAATATATTGTCTGAGGAGAAGAGTATTGCAAATGATTCTCTGATTGATGGTTGCTTGTAGAAATGGGTGATAAGCAGGATTACAATAATATTTTATATTTTAATTGCAATTTGTAGAGCTCAAGCTTACAGAAAAACGACCATGATGGAAACACAAATAATGAGGTCTTTCAAAAACAAGCTCTGCAAAGGTGACAGTGTTAACAATTTTACCATTGTATGATTATGCAAGTACAGATTTCCATACAAAATAAAAGCTGCTGAAATGAAATTGCCAGAATCATGAATCAGTTCTATGAATAATAATCCTCAACACATCTAGAAGCCTTAGAAAATATCCAGTTATAAAATATGTTTATTTTCTGGCAGTCAGTGTTGACTGATTTTAATTAGACCTTGTGTAAGATTATGGTGTGCATGTTTTCCATACCCTACTGAAATTTAGAACCATGGGAATTGCTTATGAACAAAGATAAAGCTTTTTATTTCCACTGTATCAGTGGTAAGATCTTTGCATGATAACATCTCAGCTATGATATTGTTGTTCTGACTGTTCTAAAATTCCAGAAACCAAACTCCTATTGAATTCAATAGAAGTTGTATGGTAGCTTGCTTAAAACCTCTAAAAATCTAGCCTCCTGGATTTAGGCATCCAAGTTTAAAATGGTTGAAATCTAATTTGATATATAATAAAGAATGCATACCGAAGTAATCATTTATTATTCCACTCACTGTGTTAAAATGTCACTCTAGGTTTTGGCTTGTTTCCCCCTCCTAGTATTGTGAACGTGGCAGGTGGTACAGACCCTTAAAGTCCCACAGTGAGGCTGTTATGATTGAGGTACTTCCAAATCCCAGCTTCCCTAATGAAAGGAAGGGACGTCTACCTGGGAGGTGAGAGGCTATATCTGAGAGGAGTTCCCTCAGAAATTCAAGAGAAGGAGGAAGGATAGCTACTGCTAATTTGAAAAAGCATGTAAACAATGGGCAGTCTCTTAGGAAGGCTGCTGATGCTGCTAGGATACTGCTTTCCACTCCCTGAGGGATTTTTATAAATGGTATGCACTATTGTTTTGCTTGTTTTGTGTTATGAGCCTTGCTTCAATAAGCCTTTATGAAGAGACTTCACTTTGTTTTCACTATCTAAAATAAATAATCAGGACCTTTCCCCAAAAGATATTTTTTCCTGCGCCAGAAAGGGTCTCGTGTCTTTGTGAGAAGGACCTTGGAACTGGGTTCAGTCGAAGTGTACCCTAAGTATTTCCCACTCAGTCTGATCTATTCATCACCTGACTTTTTGATGAAGAGGGATCAGCATCTACTAAGTTAAATAAGTGTTAACCTTTTGAGCCTTTAAAGGACTAGGATGTGGCATCAAACCTTTAATTCATGGTTTTGAGGGCCAATGACCTCCATATAGGTCTTTCTCTCCAGATACAGCACAAACTAACAATGGGCCTATCTTTCTTCGGAGTTACTTAACCTTGTTCTATTAATCAGTCTGTGTCATTGCCACTCGCAACTCCATTTCACTTGAGCAAGAGGGATCTTCATGTGCTTAATGCAAATGAGCACTGACTAAAGGTTTTAGCTGGTCCAAAGATTTCTCTTCCAACTTCCTGAAAGGTAAAAAATGTCTAATTGCTAACCTTGCCCTGGATGTAGAAGCTTACTAGACAAACTGAAGTAAGCCTGTACTGGGTAGAATTTTGACAAGGACGTTGTCAGTTTTGGGGGTAGAGAGCGGTGAAGCCTGTGTAGATTTCTGCTGAGCAGCTACCCAATTGTCATGCATTCATTCTTGTTCACTGCAGCTTGTCTTGCTTACTGTAGCTGACATATCTTTAAGTAGAAGAGAATTTCAGTTTAAGGTAAATCCATATCCTATATTTGCATGACTTGCTATATAAATATAATGGTGCTTTTATTGTAGGTGGGGAATAGGAGACTGCACCATGAAAGAAAATGACTTACCAGTAATTTGTCTTGTTGTTGTCTCCTCTTTACTAGTATACTTCTCTCCACGCTTCCCTTTATTCAGCCACAAGATATTTGCTTTGATTACCTTTCCTACATTCTGCTTCCTGGTGGGCAGAGTCATACAAGATGTATGAACTACAATGCATTGTTATTGTAGGGTGGGGAAGAGAAGAAGACTGACAAAACAAATTACTGGTAAGCAATATTATTGTGGAGAGACTAAAGCCTGGTAGATAACGTAAAATATTCCTGATGGATTACCCTGGGCAGCAAAATACCACACAGAACAAATATGCTAAATGCCATGTGAACTCTAATACTGCATTCTCCATCATGTCCTGGTTAATCACTAAGAATTTAGATTGCAGTAAGAAGCTGGAGAGTTACGGTACAGCATTCTGTGGCATGCCTGTCAGTGTCTTGAAAGGTAAGCCGAGAGGAATGCCACATGTCATGAAATGTTCCGAGTCATTCGTATTTGTATAAGCAATTTCTGTTCTACAGTGTTCTCTCTCACGTGACATTTTGGAACCAGTATGTTGCACGAAAAGTACTTTAGCTTGTTTTTGTGTTATTACATATCACTTAGATAAATGATTAAATGAAGGATTATATACATATTTTATGTATTAGGATAAAGTTATTTAAGCTGTATGCTTTTATTAATAACATACGTAGTCATAATTAATGTATTGGTTGGTTGACTCAAAGAACTGAATGTAGTCACACACATTTATATAAATGGCCTGGGGCTGGCCTATCTCAGAGAGTCTCTCTCCTTAGGATACACTGCTTTAACAGTAATGAATGGATGTTTTGATGCTAGATCCCCTTCCATATACTAGAGAGGGGGATGCTGACATGCTATCTTCCAAAAGGGCCCTGGGGCTCTAGAATACATTAGATTTGCCAAATTCCCGGGCATGGTGCAGGGACCATTTGTTTCACCTGATCTTTGAGGTGAGTTTGTGGAGACTGAAAGAACTGGCCAGTATATTGGAGTTGGTGGTATTTATACTTGGAGCTTAGGGTTGCCAACTTTGTAATATTTAAAAGCCGGACACTCCAGCAGGAGTGCTGGAATCGCCCCTGCTCCTCCACTCCCCCCAGGCCTCACTCAGGCCCCACCTTTTCCCCCGAGGCCCTGTTCCTGCCCTGCCCCTTCCCCCTGAGGTAGAGCAGCCACCAAAGTGCCACCAATCACGGGCTTTTTTTCTTTTTCTTCGCCGCTTGGGGTGGCAAAAAAGCTGGAGCCGGCCCTGGCAGTGCTGACTGGAGCCGTCAGGGTCCCTTTTCAACCGGGCGTTCTGGTTGGAAAAACCGAGCAATCCTACTCTGAGGCCCCATCTCCATTCGCTCCTCTTTCCCCCTCCCTCTGTCACTCACTGCTTTCCCTCCCTCCCCACGCATGGGTTGGGAGGTACTTGCCTGCAGAGCGGGGGCTGGGAGCTGCAGCTGTGTGATGTAGGTAGGAGGTGGCTCTGTCTGAGTAGAGGCTGGTGCAGTTGATGACTCGGCGTCTCCCCCACCCACAGTAACTGGACTTTGGGTGTCCGGTTAGTAGATCTGACTGGACACCATCAGGTCCCCTTTTTGACCGGCCTTTCCGGTCAAAAACCGAACATCTGGCCATCCTATGGACTGCTGCTTGGCAGAAGGTGTGAGCTGGTTGAAATTTGCATTTGAATAATAGACTGGGCACTTAGAGCCTGTTTATTGCTCTAAATCAAAGGAAAATATGTAAAAATGAATTAGTGCTAGATTCTGCATTTGAATACCTGCTGTCACTAATAAATACTCCTTTACCCTTTTAGCTTCTTGCTGCAGCTTTCTGTATACTCAGCATTTATTCTATTTCAGGATTGGAATTACTTACAGCATGGTTTCTAGGTCTACCTTTCCCAAATGGCAGTATACACACACAAACTAACTTTGTGGCCTAAACCACCAGTGTCTAAACACACCTAACTACCAAGTCCATTATCACAGATGTGGAGGTCATTAGTATGTGATGAATGACATATTTTGATGGATAGCAGAATATTGGCAGATAATGCTTTTAATCCAGAGCCCCCAAGTATATCACTAATTCCAAGTTTCAGTATGTAGTTCTCAGGGCAGAAGTTAGCTATTGTGGTCTGTGCTCTTAAATGAAAATATCTGATAAATGCCAAACAAATGAGGATAAGTCAGGAGTTTAAGGCTTGAATGTATACAATTACTTTTCTTTTTAGCCCTAATTGAAAACTGGTCATTTGAGCTATGGTAGCTAAAATTAGATTAGAATACAGGATTTTGTTTTATTTGCTGTTAATTATCTGCCATGGCTTGCACAAACAAGTACTCCAGAACAAGGAGGAAATGAATAAAGTTAATATGAAAAGAGACTAATTCTCTTAAATGAAATTTTAGTATAACTGTATCAAGGATAGTAGTTAAATTACTGCACTATGATGATTTGTTAAGTACTAAAGTACTATGAAAGCTACATTTTAATACTTTTATTTTCTGCAGGTTGATTAAATTGCTCAACCTAGGAGAGCAGTTTTTTTCTAATTGCAGAAACAATGTGTATTCACTGTCCAATTCAGATAGTTTGTGTTTATAGTAATGTAAGCCTTTTGATAAATTTGGATGAACATAGTCAGTGATGAGTTCGACCCTTTGCATATATTTATTCTGAATTTTTACTTGAAAAATATTGTGAAATTTAATTTTCATATTGCAAAACAGGAGAAGAAAATAGTACTTATTTTTGGTTATCTTTGTGACAATTTATTCTCCAAGTTTACAATAATAATAGTGAAATCCCATGTCATATGTTGCTGTACAGGCTCATAATTAAATCTCCAGCATTTGGAACAAAACTGGGGACCAGCTTTAAATAATCTATGTGGTATCCAGTAAAGCCTATTAAGGATTTTGTTCTTGAGCAAGATGATGTATAATTCATATTCTTAAAAGCTAACAGCCACTCTTCAGTCAAGATACTTACCCAATCCCATGTAACCATGCTCTTAAGTCTGGGACTATCAGATAAGAGGTACACTTCTAGTTAGCAGCCATTTTCCCTCTTCTGGAGATGTTTGTGTGAAGTTCAAATTCCAAATTAATTTGCTCTGTCTCCTAAATTGCATGTACTAAGAATCATTCCTAAGCAATGGTTCTGAAATATTAAGAGTAATTGACTTCTGATTGATTGTACTTGTATTTTCTTGAGGCATTGAGGAGAAACCCACATTTGAGAATGGAATCTATGGCCAGGGCCAGTTTTGGGGGCGGGCAAGCAAGTCTGTGATGCTGTGCCCCTCTTTTTCCCTTGCACTGATTGATCAGCCATTTTTGCTTCACTGACTGGGATTTTTTTTTTGGCTTAGCCATTTGGGATGGGGGGGCACCAAAACATTTTTTGCCTTGGCTGGCAAAAAAGGCTAGGGTTGCTTTTGGGTATGGCTTAGATAAAGTGTGTTTTACACTTGTTAATTGGATGCTTCTTTATATTTCTGCTTTATCTTTAAACATGTCTACGCTAGTTATTAGAAATTGTACATGCTAAAAGAGAGAGTAAAGTGTGACACTGCAGTGAAAGCCAGTGTTGTCAACTCTTGCATTTCTGTCGGGAGTCTCATGAGGTTGAGATTTTTAAAAAGTCCACAAACAAAAATCCTCTCACCAGATTCCTTGGTTGAAAACGCATGAAATTTCCTGTATTCAAAATGGCCACCATTTCCCATTACTTTTATGGAACTAAACCCAAACTACTCTCAGCCAATATGGTCACCATTCCTTATAGGCTTTCCATATGGAAATGACACTGCCCTTCATAAAGATGGTGCTATCTCTCATTGTTTTCAATTAGTCTGAATTTAGGCTGCCCGCAGAGAAAATGGCCATCTCCTGGACACTATGGTTAGTGGGTTGCACAGAAAACTGTGGAGACAGCCAGAGGGGGAGCAGAAGGAGACTAAGGGGAATGTGGGGTGTAGGAAGCAAACTCTTAGGGAAGCAGGAAAATGTGGGGTAGAGGAGAAGGAGAATGAAGGAGGTTCAGAAAATAGGGGATTATAGAGGGAAAATATAAGGGGTATCATACTGTAGAGGAAAAGGGAGGGAGAATGGTGGAGGGAGCTGAATGTATCAGCTGAGTTGGAGACCAGAGACAGTGGGAGAGCAAGGAGGGAGGTGGAATGTGAGTTGGAGAGGAGACTGTCCCAGGGAGGGGAAGGAGCTGGAGGGGGTGGTAAGAGATGGGTATGGCGAGAGATACAGTTATACCCCCAGGTGTTATGAGAGGGCAAGGGAAGTTTGCCTGTGAAAAGCAAAAGGGGGAGATCCACATTTTTTTTTGCATTTGCGTTTAAGGTTGAATTTTGACCCTGAAGACATCACTGGGGTGGCCATTCATGCATTCGCAGAATATTGGATTTTCCAGTACTTTCCGGAATGTGTTGGGCCTACCCCTTCCAGCATGACCTTGCATGCATGGTACGCATAAAGTCCTGCCACATGGAGGATGCCATTTTGAAGAGTGCGCTGCTCCACCCCTTCTGGCCGTCTCAGTACTGGATAGGGGAGAAACCCTCCAAAAAGGACTGTCTGGTACAAATGGCCTGCCTAATCCTCAGAGACACACACTTTAGCATCCCCCTAAATGCTCAAAACCCAGAAGGTATGCTGTTGGCCACCTTTGCTTCTGACACCAATGTCCCATTCTGACACTCTGCCAAGCAGTAGGAGCTTGGCTTCCAGTGAAGAAGAATTCAATGACATGGAGTCTGGGTGTACTGTATGTGTATCTTTCTTTGCTTACACAAATATACCAGTCATGAAATAAGATGGTCTAACAGCATGCTGGGCAGTCTCTTCCGCCGGGAAACTCGGGCCAGTACCAATTCCTAGTTTTTCGTTGAATGATTTCACATGTCCATTCCACTGTAGGTGTGTGCGTGCCCTTGTGCACAGTTGTTGGAGATTTTCCCCTCAGTGGTACCCACAAGGGCAGCATGAGTACTCCCTGGTACCTCGCGCCATTGCATGTAGGTATAAAGGGCCCCCCTGCTGCCCCCAACCCTCCTCAGTTGTTTCCTGACACCGATGACAGCTGTTGGAGCTGTGATTTTTGCGTTTTAAAAATTTCCCCTCACTTTCTTGTGTACATAGTTCCTGTCATGTTAGTTTAGCTTAGAATAGTGTTTTTGTGTATAGTTACTAATTAGAATAAGTTTAGTCTAGTTCTTAGTATAGACCATTCTCCAGTGCCTGTTTGGGTACTGGGTCTGATACCAGACTCATGCTTCGCTCCCTTGGCTTCAAGGCCTGTCATATCTTTGTCAAGCCAACGCCATCAGCTACCCCCACCCTGGCTGCCTGAAATGTAGGTGACAAATGTCACATGTGTAGAGGGTTCAAGCCCCATTCCAAATAGGACAGGGAGGACCAGACCCAAATATTTGCTCATGGAGTCTGCGCTTCACCCTTCATCAGAACCTTCCTGCTCTGAACAGGTACCAAGCACAATTGAGTCAGTCAGGTGTGCTCCACCCACTCTGAGTCTTCAGGGAAGCCAGCCTTATTGGTAATGAAGAAAAAGCTTTGTAAGTCCTCAAAGACTCAGTGCTGTAAACTTAAAGATCTGCAGGCAAGGCACTGGGTTCTGCAAAGAATGCTGAGAGGCACTAAAAGAAGAGGCACCCCGAGGCATAACCTCCCTGCAAAGAGGGATTGCTGACTTCATCTAGGAAGGCCCATTGAGACCAATCCCAGGACCAGCACAACTCCCAGTAGCACAGGGTCAAGAGCCTTTGATGGTACCATCTACACTAGAAGCGTCCAAGGCAGCTCAGGAACTACTAAACTTGTTGCTACTAGTTTCACCTATGAGACAAGATGCCTGCATGGCACTGGGAGTGATTGTGTTGGATCCTCCAGCACTGGTGCACTAGTCTGTACCAGTGGCTGCTACAGTTGTAGCGTCTTGGCGGGGGGGCGGGATTCCGTTGAGGGAAAAGCCTGCAATGATCTCGCTATTGCCTCTGTTGCCAAATTTGCAACTGGGCTCCCCAGGACCATTGAGATCAGCTCCTCCATGGCCAGAGGAAGTGGACTCGTCCTCCTCTTCAGATTCTGAGATTGGATCTTATGCCTCCAGGCCAGAGCAACCACAGTGGGATGTCAACCCACCTTGGTCCTGATCTCAACCTCAGGACTGATGGCCGGTGCAAGCTGGGTGCCACCACCATACTAGTGGCTATTCTGGAGCCCTTGGCCTTCCCCCATGCTCTACAGCATCTAGTAGACACCAGGGGCCTGGGCACTATGGGCACCATTCCCCCTCTGCTGATACCAGTATCGGTACCGTACAAGGGGAATTGGTTACTTGGAAATCTCCTGTGCAAGAATTGGATGAGGGTCATCCTCAGCAACGACTGGACTCTTCCTCTTCATTGCTGAATGCGGTGGTAGTTGCAAAGCCTACTTCGCCCCCACCAGATTACTTAAGCCCAACAGGACTTGTTAAAAAGGGTGGCCTTTGGCTCTGGATATTCAGCCAGAGGAGGTGAAAGAAAAGTCTCAGATTGGTGGACATTTTGACCTTTGGATCCTCTAAGGTAGCTTTTCCTATAAACGGGGCCATCCTAGAGCCCATCAAGAGCATCTGGCAGACCCCATTCTCCCTTCCTCCCACGGCCAAAAGAGTGGAAAGGAGATGTTATATCTCTTCCTAGCATTATGAACATTTTTACAATTACCTGCTTCCAGGTTCCCTGGTAGTGTCTGCTCCAAACAAAAAGGCGAATCAGGGACATCAGACCTCAACATTGAAGGGAAAGGGAGCAAAGAAGCTAGACCTCTTCATCAGGAAAATTTATTCTACAGGAGGATTTCAACTGCGAATCGTGAATCAACAGGCTCTGCTTGGTTGGTATGATTTTTAACCTGTGGCAAAGAATCCTGAACTTAAAGGACAAACTTCCTGATGAGGCTAAGTTCACTGCCCTGGTTGATGAGGGCAGATTAGAGGCCAGGTCAGACCTACAGGCAAGCCTGGATGTGTCGGATTTGGCAGCTTGTATTATGAATTCTACCATTTCCATGCGGCATTCATCTTGGCTGCAATGATCACGTTTGACCCCGGAGGTGCAGCAAACCCTACAAGACCTCCTGTTCAAAGGCCCTTTGCTCTTCTCTCAGAAGGTGTGCGAAAGACATCATAGCCTTAAGGTCTCAAGAGGGATGCTTGAGTCGCTGGAGATTTATGAACCACTGATAAAGACAAAGCCTTTCCACTCACAACAGTCCCACAAGTTCTATCTGTTTATGCCTAGTAGCCAAGATCTTTCAAGAAAGAGGGGCAGAGATATAAGAGATGGCCTACTATCCCTCCTCTTTCACAGAGCCCACTTCATCCAGGCAGTCTCATTCCTCAAAGCATTCATTTTGACCCGTTGGTTGAGAACAGTCTATCGCTTCCCAGTGTACTGTAATTCACTTCCCCTTCTTTTGCCTATCGTCTGTCTTGCTTCCTAAGTGGTCGGTCCTGTATCACCATGGATCCTAAGCATGGTGGAATTGGATTACACCCTCCAGTTTACTTTTATCCCCCCTTTCTACCCCTCTTCCCATCCCTCCTCAGGGACAACTCTCAGGAGAGCATGATACTTCAGGAGTTCCAGTCTCTTCTTGGGGGGCCATAGAGAAAGTTCCCATGCTTTTCTGAGGAAAGGGATTCTGTTCCTAATGGTTCCTAATCCTGAAGGCAAAGGGAAATGGCTATTTTAGATCTAAAGCAACTGAACAAGCTTCTGAAGAAAATGATATTTCAGAGGGTTACTCTTGCTTCTATTATACCTCCTTAGAGACCAGGGACTGGTATACTGCTCTTGACTTAAAGGATGATTACTTTCATGTGGCAATTCATCACAGCCACAGAAATTTCCTCAGATTCATTATCAACAATTCATACTACCAATTTGCAGTTTCTCCCCTTGCATGTTTATGAAATGCATGGCAGTAGCGATGACTTTCCTGTAGAGGTCAGGAATCCATGAGTTCCCTTACCCTGGATGACTGGCTAGTAAGGACCCGATCCACAACTCAAATGCTGTCCAGCATAGCTACTATCCAATCAGCTTTTCGTGTGCTAGCTCTGCCTAATCAGTAGAGAAAAGTCTGTCCTAATCAGAGAATAGAATCATAGAAGATTAGGGTTGGAAGAGACCTCCGGAGATCATCTAGTCGAACCCCCTGCTCAAAGCAGGACCAACCCCAACTAAATCATCCCAGCCAGGACTTTGTCAAGCCGGGCCTTAGAAACCTCTAAGGATGGAGATTCTATCATCTCCCTAGGTAACCCATTTCAGTGCTTCAGCACTCTCCTAGTGCAATTTTCCTAATATCCAACCTCCCCCACTGCAACTTGAGACCATTGCTCCTTGTTCTGTCATCTGCCACCACTGAGAACAGCCTAGATCCATCCTCTTTGGAACCCCCTTCAGGTAGTTGAAGGCTGCTATCAAATCCCCACTCATTCTTCTCTTCTGCAGACTAAATAAACCCAGTTCTCTCAGCCTCTCCTCGTAAGTCATGTGCCCCAGCTCCCTGATCGTTTTTGTTGCCCTCCACTAGACCCTCTCCAATTGGTCCACATCCTTTCTGTAGCGGGAAGCCCAAAACTGGACACAATACTCCAGATATGGCGTCACCAGCGCAAAATAGAGGGGAATAATCACTTCCTTCGATCTGCTCACAATGCTCCTATTAACGCAGCCCAATATGCCGTTAGCCTTCTTGGCGACAAGGGCACACTGTTGACTCATATCCAGCTTCTCAGCCATTGTAATCCCCAGGTCCTTTTCTGCAAAACTGCTGCTCAGCCAGTCAGTCCCCCACCTGTAACAGTGCATGGGATTCTTCCGTCCTAAGTGCAGAACTCTGCACTTGTCCTTGTTGAACCTCATCAGATTTCTTTTGGTCCAGTCCTCCAATTTGTCTAGGTCACTCTGGACCCCATCCCTACCCTCCAGCATATCTATCTCTCCCCCCAGCTTAGTGTCATCCACGAACTTGCTGAGGGTGAAATCTATCCATCATCCAGATCATTAATGAAGATGTGGAACAAAACCAGCTCCAGGACCGACCCTTGGGGCACTCTGCTTGATACCAGCTGCCAACTAGACATCGAGCCGTTGATCACTACCTGTTGAGCCCGATGATCTAGTCAGCTTTCTATCCACTATTGCCCGTTCCTGGAACCAGCCAAAAAAAAATAACCACAGATAAAGGGTGAACTCGAGCAGCTCTGAGGCTTGATTTATAGCTTTTCTTATTTGCGCAGTTATACTCTCACACACAACTCATTCATGCTGGCGGGCTGCAGGCGTGGATGTTGGTTTCGATTTCACAGGTACTGGGGCTGGCCAGACCACAGCTGCCCAGAGATCGGCGCGGGAGGGCTCTACTACTTCTGGTCCTATCCTGAGTTTTGTGTGCTGTTACATTTCCTTGTTGGTACCCCCGTCCTGGCCTCCCGTCTCGAGATTTATACCTTCACCACGATAATACCATGGTTCCATAAAAGACGATGTTTGCTTCTTTGCTTTGCCATTGGCTGTCACTTTCACTATCTCACTCATTCCTTACATTGATTGATTACATGTTTACAAATGATTACAATTGGTAATATAGAATGCTGTAGCTTTAAGCAAGCATCTAACATACTTTTCGCTGAGGCTTGTGGTTTTGTAACAGGAAACTGTGCAAGCTGTACTTGAAAGGGCAAATGGGGGTGCGGGGGCGGAAGGGGGCCGTGTCTGACTAAATCCACCTTATAGTTCATTCATCCAATTCATGTGTCTTTATGCCAGTTCAGAGAATAGAGTTTATTGGGGAAGTACTAGACTCCACACAAGCTAGAGCATTCCTGCTGCAAAAGAGGTTTGAGGCATTGCAGATCATTGCTCTAGATCTAAAGATGCATGCTCGGTCTCTGGTTCGAAAGTGACTTCTAGGGCACATGGCGGAATGCACCTACATGGTTCAGCATGCCAGATTGCACTTCAGGGAACTGCAGGGTTGGTTTTCCTCGGTATACTCTGTAGCCCGCCATCATATGGGCCAGTAGTTCAGGTACCAGCTCAAGTCTTATCCTGCCTGGACTGGTAGACAGACGCATCGAATGTTTGCACAGGAGTTCCCTTTCCTCCTCCTCAGCAGCTTCTCACCTCAGTTGCAGATGCATTGGATCTAGGTTGGGGAGCTCACTTAGGGCCCCATTAGACTGAGGGGTTTTGGTTGTCCCAGGACCTTGCTCTACACAGAACTATCAGTGAATTTTGGACCACCCATTTGGCTTGTATGGCATTCCTTCCGCACATCAGGGGACAGTTTGTTGGCTGTTGTGTTGTCTGAGCACCATGTTTTATGTAAACAGATGGGGGAGAGCCTGGTCAACGAAGTTATGGCAAGAGGTGGTATCACTTTGGAACTTTTGTATAGCCAGGTCCATCAGTTTCAAAGTGGCCTACTTTCCAGGGGTTCAGACCACCCTAGCAGACTGTTTGAGCAGATCACTTGCAGGCCACCACAAATGGTCCCTTCACCCGGATGTGTCCAAAGCCATTTTCCAAAGGTGGGATATTCCTCAAGTGGACCTGTTTGCAACAAAAGAGAACAAGAAATGTGATCTTTTTTTGTTCCCCGGAGGGTCACAGCTCGGCGTCACTGTCAGATGCTTTCCTTCTGAATTGGTTAAAGGGCTTGTTGTATGCCTTCCCTCCAGTTCTGCTTCTGCCCAAGGTCTTGTCCAAGATCAGACAAGATGTGGCTCACATCTTACTACTAGTCCCCACGTGGCCTGACTAACACTGATTTTTGTTGCTATTAGCCCTATTGGTCAGAATCCCATTCCACTGCCGAGAGATGCAGATGTGATCTCCCAGGACAACGGCCACCACCTCTATCCCAATCTACAGGCCCTCCACCTGACAGTGTAGATGCTATATGGCTAACTTTCTTGTAACATCTTTGCTCTAAAGGAGTACAAGAAATTCTCTTTAACAGCAGAAAGCCTTCACCCAGGTCTACTTACATTGCAAAAAGGAAGAGATTCTCCCCAGGGAGAAGCATTGACTCTAATCAAAGCATTGACTCAAAGCAATGGGAGAAGCAGAGAAGGGGTGGGGGCAGGGCTGGGGGAGGAGACGGACAAGAGGAGGAGCCATGAGGGAAGAAGTGGAGCCGGGGCGGGTGTTGGGGGCAATAGGTGGAGCAGTGGCAGGGCCTGGGGGGGTCCGGTTACCAGCAATTAGAAAGGTGGCAACCCTGCTTATAATGCTTGAGGTTAGCAGCACTAGATGACATGTACAGACATAGGAATAGCTATATTGGATTAGCCTAAAATATCCATCTGTTCCAATATTTTATTGGTCGCTTGTTCAGATGTTGAGAGGCAGGAAGAACAGAAGTTTCTGTTCTATGGTCTTTGTGCCATTTATTATTTCATATCAACAGTTAATTAATTAATCAATTAAACATCAAAGTAAACCCTGTGTAGCAGGCTTGTGTACATAACCTACTTCGTTTTAATAGTGTAGTTATGTACTGCAGGCATTACAAAGGCCTACCGTTCCTGAGCACCAAAACGTAACATTGCTACTAATAAATAAGATTGCCAATAGAAAAGAAATGCAACCTAAGTAGTACTAATAAATTGTAAAGCTTAGCATAATGTTGATTGGGAACAATTCAAAGAGTGTGTGATTTCTTCATTCTTTGATCAGTTAAAATCATGCATAATGTAAAAGTACAACTAACAGTGAGCTTATACAAGCTGATTTAAACGTGTATTTATGGATGTGAAAAACTGATCTTTGAATCAGTCCCTGATGAGATTCCACTTAGCTATAACAGCATCCTGTGAGTGTTCCAGTTTTCCCTTTGCATCTGGTCCTTATTTATGCTAAGGGCTCATTTAAATTCCTAATGTGGATTTGTTGCTTAAATACATTACTGTAGGTGAAAAGTTGTTATTTTTTTACCATATGTGTATGTACTGATGTGAAAATGTGTGTATAAACTTTTCCTGCTTTCGGTTAGAGGCATGTTTAGTACTTTGAAAATCACCCTTTCAGTCATGTACTATTAGCGCGGGACATATAAACAAGGACCATAACAGACCCAGTTGAAGTATGAGCAGGGCCGGCTCTAGGTTTTTTTGCCACCCCAAGCAAAAAAATTTTTGGCTGCCTCCACCCCCCGCACCATTGCCCTCCCCCACCCGCACCCCCTGTCGCCCCAGCGCTGGGCTCTCCCCGTCCCCCCTACCCCACCCCACCCGCACCCCCTGCCGCCCCAGCCCTGGCCTCCCCCCACCAGTGCTGATTCCGCCCACTGCCCCCTCGCCTCCAGTCGGTCCGGCGCTGTCCGGGTCAGGGTAAGCAGCGGGGCTCCCAGGCCGCACCTCAGCCCAGGGTCCCTCCAGCCAGGCAGCAGCGTACCAGGCAGCTACAGATCTCTAATTTCTTTTGGTCCCAACCTCTCCTTTTGTCCAGGACATTGTCAGGGCTGTCATCTAAAGCTCTGTTGATTTGAACAAACCACTGAAACCTTGAATCTGTTGGCACTGCACCCTTATGCTCTCCTTTCACAGGTTGTGGAAGCAGGGCTGGTTCAGGGATTGGTATAGGGACCTTGGTATCGGGAATCTCCGTGACAGTGCCGACTGCAGCAGTGCAAATGCATCTGTAGCATCTTTCACCACCCTCAATGTTGATACTGATACCGATACCCATCAGACACTCCAGTCCTGCTGCTCGCTTCAGGACTGACAGCTTCTGGCACCAGCATGGTACCACTTCCATCGGCAACACCACTTCTTGCCTCGTTCTGGGCAACGGATAAGTCAGACGGGCTACTTGCTCCCTCTGGCCTCACTCTGTCCATATCTCCAGGATTCCAAGGCTCCTCTGTGTTTCAGTCAAGGTTATCATCCCCCCCATGCTCCATCGCCTGACCAGCATTAGGGTTTGTTGATGGACCATTATGGGTACCGGGATTGGTGCGCTCAGGACGGAGGCCCCTGACCCAGCGCCTACTGGCCACCAATGCCATATCTGTGTCAGTGGCCTCCGTGGAAGCCATAGGATGGCCCTTGGTCACGGAGGTCCTGCTCTTCATCTCTCTCAAAGTCAAGATTGCTGGCCAGGTCTGCGGTGGTGACCATGATCTGCTGCAGACCCAGGCACCAGCAGTCCTCCTCCCTGCAGAGCCTCCAGAGTCGTGTTGTCTGGGCCCGTCAGCCCAGAACAGGATCTGGCTTTGGCTCATTTAAGAGCCTTGTTTGCCTCTCCGGATGATTCTGTGCTGCCTGGCTCATCCTTCCCTTTGGTACCAGAGGATTTTAAAGTTGTACCAAGACCTTTTGCAGCATGTAGCTGCTTCCCTCAGTATCCAAATAGAATTCTTGCAAGAGAACACTTCGCTTGTTTGACTATGGGTCTCATTCTAAACTCCAGGAAGTCAATCTTGATTCCCACTCTGAAAATTGAGTTCACTGGGGCCCTGTTAGATTCCATGACATTGAAAGTGTTTCTGCTGACCAACCATTTTCAGACAATACATCACCTTTGCCTCAGTCTGCAGCCTCAGACTTCCACCACAGTTTGGACATGTCTGAGGTTTTGGGGCCACATGTCCTCTTTCATGCAGGTGGTTCAGTTTGCAAGGCTTCATCTTCGTCCCCTTCAAAGAACCACAGTTCAGTAATAACCATTTCTTTTTAGCTTATAGATCTTCAAACTGTAACTGAATGCATATCCCCAAGTATATCTTGCGTTTGATAACATCAGGTTAATAAGGCTCCAAATCTTTCTGGTGTTAGACTTGCTTACATCTAATTTAGCTTTTAAAAAAATCTCATTTGTGGACCTAAAGAGTTTTTTGTTCCTAATCTTTCAAAATATGTCCCAAGTGTGAACAGTATTATGCATTTTACCTTTATGATGGCCTTTGTTCCTTCTAGTAATCTTATTACGTAATGTTTTAAACCAAAGTACATTAATTCTTTTATGCATTGTTTTTTAATTTGTAGACAATTGCAAATGTCACTACAATTAATACAAAAATGTTCAAAGCAGCTCATCATCAATAATTCAATATGCACAAGATGAAAGAAGGCTCTTAATAAAGATGCCTATTTAACTGATTAAAGATTTGAAAAAAGCTGTTTATACCTTGGGGGAATAATGCCACATTCCTTTTCTGCTTGGTGGCTCTTACCTGGCTCTCTTTAAATCTGGTGTTTATTGAGGCCTCTTGATCCCTATTTCTTGGAAGGTTTGCTTTCTGAGCCTAATCTTGATGAATAGCTTAAATCTTAACGAGAACAGCAATATGGAGTCATTCTTCCCATGTACCGGGATCTCCTACCCTGCACTGTCACCTAGTGCTTGGCTTGGATGACTATTGTACAGAATTGCTGTCTTCATCATACTCATTCTCCTATTGGTTGAAATAAAACTTCATGAGGGGCGACTTCAAGAAGCGTGTAGAAGTGGAAACAGCTTGCATTCCACTGGTCTTTTTTCTACCCAGCCTCTTCCCTCTACTGTAGTTCTAGACCATATCCAGAAGCATGTTCCAGATAGGGGTGGGAGAATAAATTACATTTCAATAGCCTCCCTTCTAACAAAGACCACCTGGGACCTGAAACTGTAAGAGAACTTTCCTTACTCCACCCTCATGGTGTTGTTCCATCTGTGGTCTGGTCTGCTGCAGTAGCAGTCCATATGGCCTGACTGCAGTGGTGGCAAGCCTCAGGATATCTGAGGGGTCTCCAGACAGTCAGTTGCAGCTGAGCTGCCACTTCCTGAAGAAGGGGTTATGGAAATTTTGGCCACCGTTGTGGTAATTGGGCCTACGGATTTACCCTAATTGTGAGCTCAATTGTGCAAAGTCACTAAAAGTTCATAAAATGTCACAATAATCTATCTTAACAAATGTTGATGGGCAAAGGCGCAAAAGGGAGGCAGCCAGACAGAATTAGTACAAACAAAAAGGCCTATTGATATAACTCAAGGACTCTGTTGAAATTATCCTTGGTAACAAGAGATGTGTGGGACTTGAAATCAATTGATGTGTCAGAAATTAAGCCTAATTGGTGAATAAAATAATCACTCCATTTTTGGATCCTTAAAAAAGGAGCCTTTGAGAGGACAATTGTTGAAATAGGCAGAAGAAAAAGCTGGCTGGCAACAACTGCTGGCTGTGAGATGGGTGAACAGAAAAGGAGCAAGCTTCACCATCATGACTGCCATCTCCATTGTCTCCTGGGACCCGGGGATCTACCGTGACACTGTTGGGTTGTTGTCATCCTAATCTTGAGAGATGTCCTAACCAGGCCAGAGAGAGAGAGAGGAATCTAGATGACATCATTGCCTCAATGTCCTTTGGCTCTGTTTCAATACCAACCACCACCTATGATGTGAGACTGAGTCAGCGCCTGCCCATGTATCCTTTTTCTTTCCCACTTTTTCTTCGTTTCCCTATCCCTCTCCTTTTGCCTTCTGTCTAATAAGCAGTGATCCTGATTTTCTGTGATTAAAAAAACCCAAAATTCTCTGCTAAAAACCCATACAAATCCCTGTTTTTCCGCTATTAAAATTAAATATTGAACTTTAGTTTCCCTAGCCACAGTATATATAGGTATCAATCAGCTGGACACAATATTTTATTGATACATTTACAATTTTTAAGATGACAACGTGAGCCCCGCTCAAGCCCCTCCCATTCTCCTGATTATCCAAATTTTTGATTATTTGATCTGGCTCCGGTCCCAATTAGATCAGATAATCAGAGTTCCACTGTACGTTTTTGTTTGTTCACAAAATGTAAAAAGTAGTGATTCTCTGTAAAAACAAACAAACAAACAAAAACCAAAAAACCCGCCACAAATTCCGTGTTTTTCTGTGGCAAATGGATTTCTAGGATGCCTGCTAATAAAAGCCTGGCTTAGCTGGCCAGTATGGTATATTTTGCAACACTGCTTTAATCCTGTGACCAGAGAGGCAACTAAACCGATGTCTGGAGAGGTCGTGTACCCCATGGAAGAGAACTTTGTTGATACCATGAGTGTTAGATACTCATGCATCATGAAGGCAAATTAATGAACCCCACTTCCAAACTTTCCTGCATCTCAACTCATCTTTGATTATGAATGACAATGAAAGAGTCTGAAAATGACTCTACAGCCCAGGGGTGCTAGGGCAGTAACCTAGGATATGGGAGATCCAACTTCAATCCCTGCTTCAATGACTATTTAATTATTTATACACAGTGGATCAACTTTAACATGAAAGACACCAAGACCAGAATATCCCATAGGCCAGTGGCTAGGGCCCTCTCTGGTAAAGTGGGAAACCCAGGTTCAAATCCCTTCACAACAGGGAGATTGGGGAATGGAACCTGGGTCTCCCCATCCCAGGTGACCTACCCACTGGGCTAAATATGATAAGAGGCCTCCTCTTCTCTGGCCTTTTTGTAACTGCAGTGCGACAAATTGAAATGTTTTGATAATGTTGAAACTGTTTTGTTTAGACATTATTCAAACATTTATATTTTGTGGTTCTTCCTAAACGGTTCAGCAAACTCTATACAAATTCATGAATAGTTTCAGGTCAGCCAAAACTGCATTTTTCAGCAAATAGTTTTTTTTTTTTTTTTTTGGCCTATTTCTAAGAAGTAGGCTGAGGGCAGCAGCTTGGGAGCTGGCTGAGAAGGAAAGGTCAGACAGCTTGAGAGCTGGGACAGAAAAGCTGAGAGTCGAGTAGGGTTGGCAGGGGGCCAGCAGTAGTTGCAGCAGGGAGATACAGGTCAGTGGTCTGCTGTCAGGAAGATACTAGAGAGGGGTATGGAACACAGTTGCTTGTATACCCACTACTGGTCTGCCAATAGGAAGGAATTAGAAACTGTTTTTTTCTTTTGTTGTACCTCTTGAAGAGTTGGGTATTTTCACCTTGCATCTCTTGCAGCTCTAGTAAAATAAACTTCTGCTAGTCAAAGTAGATGAGAGCTTCAGGGAACCCACCCAGATCTGGAGCTTGTAGAACCTAGTGTATGGAGTGCCTACAGTGCTTGCCTCTAAGCTTGTGGTATGCAGAGCACCCTGCCAGATATCTGGGAGGGATTATTGTATTACAGCACTGGAGTTGCTTACAATAGTCAAATCTTTACAGCCTGTGACAGGTTGGATCATAGAAACCCCCCTGAGAACTGCCAACTGATGTGCTAAGACTACCCCTGTTCCTGTTTTACCTGCCAGCTCAGGACTCCAGCACCCTGTCTTGCTGAGCCAGACACTCCCGTCTGTTCCAACACAGACCCAAGGTCTGAATTACTTGCTCCAAAGCTGCAGGTTTACCTGAAAACAGCTCACAGTAGTGTGCTTGTCTTTAGCACTCAGATGCCCAACTCCCAATGGGGTCTAAACCCAAATAAATCCGTTTTACCCTGTATAAAGCTTATGCAGGGTAAACTCATAAATTGTTCGCCCTCTATGACACTGATAGAGAGATATGTACAGTTGTTTGCTCCCCAGGTATTAATACATACTCTGAGTTAATTAATAAGTAAAAAGTGATTTTATTAAATACAGAAAGTGGGATTTAAGTGGTTCCAAGTAGTAACAGACAGAACAAAGTAAGACACCAAGCAAAATAAAATGTGCAAATTTATGTCTAATCAAACTAAATACAGATAATCTCACCCTTAGAGATGTTTCAGCAAGTCTTTTCCTCAGACTGGACACCTTCCAGGCCTGGGCACAATTCTTTCCCCTGGTACAGCTCTTGTTCCAGCTCAGGTGATAGCTCGGGGATTCTTCATGATGGCTCCTCTCTCTTGTCCTCTTTGTTCTGTTCCACCCCTTTATATATCTTTTGCATAAGGCGGGAACCCTTTGTCCCTCTGGGTTTCCACCTTCCCTCACTGGAAAAGCACCATCTTAAAGATGGATTCCAGTTCAGGTGACATGATCACATGTCACTGCAAGACTTCATTACCCACTTGCCAGCACACACACACACAGGAAGACTCACAGGTAAAATACAGCCATCTGCAGACAATGCTCCTGGTTAACGGGAGTCATCAAGATTCCAAACCACCATTAATAGCCCACCCTTTGCATAATTACAATAGGCCCTCAGAGTATTATTTTATCTTTCTAGTTTTAGATACAAGAGTGGTACATTTATACAAATAGGATGATCACACTCAGTAGATTATAAGCTTTGTAATGATACCTTACAAGTGACCTTTTGCATGAAGCGTATTCCAGTTACATTACATTCACTTATTATCATGTTTTTCTAAATCATATAGACTGCACACCGTCACACAGCCTATTTTGGCAGACTTTCTGCACTAGCTTGAAGAGGACTTTACCTTTCTACTATCAAAACAGTTACTAAGCAGTAACAGGAAATCTAAGGGCTTGTAGTCAATTTTGGGAAAGGCTGAATCCCTCACTATCTGTTGTGCTTTCTAATGGTCAAACAGCCAAGAGTGTCTTCCTCGTTAGTATGCTGCAACCTCTACTTTAGGAACCAGAATGAGATCAGTAATATAAAGATTAAACCAGGACTCCTTTTTATGAATTACATGACAAGATGGCTCCTATAAACTAAGCACGCAGATGCTGAGTGTTTCTGGATCGTGTGAGAATTCAAGGGACACCATCATAGGACCTAACTACATCAACCACACCATCAGGGGCTTGTTCATCTGCACATCTACCAATGTGATATATGTCATCATGTGCCAGCAATGCCCCTCTGCCATGTACATTGGCCAAACCAGACTGTCTCTATGCAAAAGAATAAATGGACACAAATCTGACATCAAAAATTATAATGTTCAAAAACCGGTCGGAGAACACTTCAATCTCCCTGGACACTCCATAACAAACTTAAAAGTGGCAATTCTTCAACAACAAAAACTTCAAAAACAGACTCCGAGAAACTGCAGAACTGGAATTAATTTTCAAACTGGACACTATCAAATTCAGCCTGAATAAAGACTGGGAGTGGATGGGTCACTACAAAAACTAATTTTATCCCTGCTGATACTCACACCTTCTTGGCAACTGTCTGAAATCGGCCACCTTGATTACATTGAACACATTAGTACTACAAAAGTGATTTTTCCTCCCTTCTTGTCAACTGTTGAGAATAGCCCACTTCCACCTTAATTGAATTGGCTTGTTAGCACTGACCCCCCCCCCTTGGTAAGGCAACTCCCATCTCTTCAAGTGCTGTGTATTTATAACTCTACTGTATTTTCCACACCATGCATCTGATGAAGTGGGTTTTAGCCCACAAAAGCTTATGCCCAAATAAATTTGTTAGTCTTTAAGGTGCAACAAGGACTCCCCGTTGTTTTTTCAAAATGGGAGAGGCATTCTTGTAATTACATGATTAATTTTAAATAAACAGTACCTCAATATACTACACGATCAGTACTTAAGTAGATGTCAGAGGGGCTAAAATTATATTTAAACTCCAGTCTACTGGAGATCCTTCATAACAATCATTACTATAAAAAAGAAAATTACTTCGCTGTAAATCTTGTTTTCTGAAGGTGTATAATAGCTGTGATACCTCCACTCCTATGCCCCCACCTCCTTTGCAGGATTAAGGAATTTCTATTTTGTATGTGTACTCTTTGATATCTTCAGCTTTTGCTATTAAAAACAGCGGATCCTTGAGATGCTAGAGACTGTCCATGTTCCACACAGTTCACCCTGCTCAGGCATTGGCTGACAACAAGACAGTCCTATGTGACTCCCTTAGGTCACATGCATGGAGCTTGAACCCAAGAATGGGCATCTTTCACAACTACCAATGTTGAAGAAGAAGAAATATAGGTTATTCTACTTAACAGTTCTTTCATCAATGGTTCAGTTTATTTTTAAATGTGATAATAGGTCACCTACTGTTGACTTCAGCACAGATTGTCTCTCAGATTTCTGCTACATATACAGTGAAAATTGAAATTACATTTTCTTCTGCAGTATAAAACTGAAGTGGACGGTGATTAATTTCTTAGGCTGGGTCTACACTACCCGCCTGAATCGGCGGGTAGAAATCGACCTCTCGGGGATCCCAATGGGACGCGACAATCGATCCCCGAATCGACGCTCTTACTCCACCAGCGGAGGTGGGAGTAAGCGCCGTCGACGGGAAGCCGCAGAGGTCGATTTTGCCGCCGTCCCTACAGCGGGGTAAGTCGGCTGCGATACGTTGAATTCAGCTAGTGTAGTGTAGATGTAGCCTTATATTACTCCTTTAAAGTGGAATAAGTTTCCACATGATCTTATAATAAATAGAATTTTGTTCCTTTAAAGATTAACTGCAAAACTGTAATACTGAACATTTTAGATGATTGTGTTAGTAACAGTTGACAATGCATTTTTGTATGTTTATCTAGTTTCAAGAATGCAGGTTCTTGCTACAATTGGAGGTGTATTTTGGAGTGCATCATTGGTGATGAGTTATCTGAAGAAACCAGTTTCTTTGTCTGGCACAGACCTGGCACACATTGCAATGTTTTTGGATTGCTGAGTGGATATCCCACCGGTGTGCAGGACTGAACTTGTTTATAAAACCTTGCAGGAACAGTTGCAGGTTCTCTATAAACAGTGATATTTTTTTTTTGAAATGTGATAGGTTCTTCACAGATGTAGATTGACAGGTCTTTGCCCTAAAGAGTTTACAATCTAAATTGAAAAGATAGGCAGTGACAGAGAACAGGAATATATCTCATACAATACTGAGGTGAAGTTTGGCAGGCATCTTCTCACAATTCTCCCCCTTCTCTTTATTTGCTTCCTCTTGCTCTCTGTCCCCTATCCTGTCCTAGGTCCCTATCTTCCTGCCCCAATTCCCAGTCATACACCTTACACTGGAAAGATTCTTATCATGAGGGGGATAAGCAAAAAAAGTGAAGAGCCATTCAAGGCATGCTATTAATAGTCCCACATTCCTGGAATATCTAAAGAATATCTAACTCCTGGTCCCACTGGAGTTTTGTTATTCACTTCAGTTGGGCCAGAATTTCACCCAAAGAATCTGCAAGGAGTGGAGGAGAAGGGATATCCTAGCCTCTTCTGCTCCTGACTCCCAGTCCTTGTGGTTGCACTGTAGCTCCTCCTAGTGATCTGCTGCTGCTTCCATGGGGCCAAAGGGGAAGAGTTTCCAGTGCTCTGCAAGTGTGGCGGTGGGGGGGGGGGTCGCACCCCTCCTACCTCAAGGTGTTATGCTGATGCAGGTAGTGTTGGATGAGATTATGGTAGGTAGTTTTATTTGAGAAAAACCCAGAATTATTAACTGTTTTGTTGAGTGAGGCATGCCCTTTGTCTGTCTGATGGTTTTTAACATGACTGGTGTAATTTTGGTATTTAAAATTTGGTATTTTGATCAGAAATTGTGCATAGTCCACAGCCCTGGGATAAATACGGGGTATTGCCACTTTGCACATTTGTCTATGGAGGTAGGGGAAGGGGTTGTAATATTGTAGATGAGCCATTCCTTTCAGGGAAGAGACATAATATCATCTAGAGGGGTGAGGCACCCATGCAAGAAGATGATCTAATTCTCTACACTAAAACCGACCCTTTTAAAGATTCTTGGCTTCACACATATTTTATTTATAATTGGGTGCAAGTAAATACTATGAGCTGTTGGAACCTTATATTGGATAACCACACATTTGTTGTTAAGACTGTTAAATATTTCCCCAATATATTTGTGGTCTGTCCTTTAATGAAGTCCTGCATACCTTGTCCTTACATTCTATTCACAAGGTGGCATCTGCTGTAGTGTTTGTTTTTAATTGTAAATGTTAAGAGTTTTGTGAGCAGGATTTGTTAAAATTTTGTTTTGCATTTCACTAAATTTCATCCTTGAAATAAGGATCTCACTGATTTTTTTTTGCCTTTGTGAATAAAAGCTTCTCTTTCGTGATATAAATTAGATAATCTACAGCTGTCCTGATGCAGCAGCAAAATAATTCATGTTTAAGGTCCTAATTATGTGTTTTCACATACTTTAGTAGTGACTGAATTTGTCTGCTGATGGCACCAGTGTATGCTTCAGGACAATCAGTTTTCCATTTTTTTTTCTTAATGAGCCAGAATTTCTTCTTGCAAGATCAACTTTTTTCTCAGATCAAATTTGGGTAGTCTTAGTGGATTGTAAACCAGGCATTTAAACAGGATTACTGGGATTAGTTGACCTGATAAAGAGAAAATATAAAGAAGACTTGACTGAGGTGTCCAAAATTATGAAGGGTATAATAAACTTATTAGTTCTTTTTTTTCTTAGACACATAATAAAAGACAAATGATATATTAGATTAAAATAATGGCTGGTGATTTTAGAACAAATAAAAGTAAATACTATTTTGCACATTTTCTAATTGACATGTGAAATTCATTTGCAGCAAGAGGTGAGAGTAACATACTTTGGCAGAATTATAAAAAAGAGCTGGATAATTTTGACCAGTAATAACACTTTTGTCTGTAAATTAAAATGAAGGAAATCTGTATAATCCCCACCCTGGAATTAATGTTACTGTTAATATGACAAGCATGTTTAGGTAACTCCTCACTTTGGTATCTGGGTGCACTTTACATGGTTTAAAATGTAAGGTTTTCCTTTCACTCAGATTGAGCAGCTAAGGATGGTGGTGGTGAGGGTTCTGCTTTCCATCTCTCATCCTCCATTTTAGGGATTCTTGCTTCTCTCCCCCACCCTGGACAGTTTATTTTGACTCTCCTCCTTCTGGTACATCTCCAGTTTGCGTTTCTGGGTGTCTTGTGTTACAGACACACACACTCTCACCTCATAACTCCAGTTGCTTCACCTCCTGCAGCCCTCCTGTCTTCCTGCCTCATCCTAAACTGCTGTAGCACTTTTCGTTTTAGAGCTGTGGCAAGAGGAGCATGGCTTTCCAATCTGTTTCCCTGTGTCACATGCCCACAGAGTTCTGCTACATCTGAGGCTTCAAGTATATCTCTAGCAGTAGTGAGCAGGCATTCAAAGAGGCTGAGTGCAGCGTCTTGGGTTCAGCCAGTGAGAATAGCATCTGAAAGTAGGGAGTGACTTGGAAGCTACTCCATTTCTCAAGCATTCCACCTAGCAGGTGGTTGGCAGAGTGCTGAGTAGGAACAGTGCCAAAATCACCTGCTTATCAGGGCAGGATCAACCTATCCAAAGACAGAGAGGAAGATGCAAGGCCATGTTTATAGCCCTGCAATCCCTATAACAGTGGAACCAATTCAGATGCCTAGAAATAGGCCTGAGTTGTCTTTCTTGGTTTGTAGATTACTTTTTCTGCTTTGGTCATTGTGAAAACCCTTCCGTCGTCTGTCTTTGAGTGTAAGAATTTGACCATATTCTCAAATATTTCCTCCTGAAATGTTGCATCATAATTATACTTGAACAACTCAGTGCATTACTGCCCTTCAGTTCTTGCACTGCTGTACCTAGCTTGTACCAATTGAACTGATTGGAGCTGAATTTAGACTAATAGGGAGCTTCACTTGATTGCACAAGGCAGCATAGAGGAAAGTATAGTGCCTATTATGCCATTATTACAATTCAGGGGTAAACTCATCTTGTTTGGTTCCTTCCCAGTCTTGAGAGGCTTAATAGCTAAATTAATTTCCTAGCAGGATTTGGGTCGGAGGAAGGAAGCACCTTAATCATTAATTGAGGTGAAATGAATTTGTATTTTAATATCAAGGAGAGACTGACTGAAGCTGATGCTTTGGAAGGAGTAAAGATCCATATAAAACTCCTGGAAGATTTTATTAATTCCAAGACAAAGTCCTAGATACCTTTCCCCTTCTATCTATAATCTTAAGTAAAACTCTGCAGGCTCTTAATACATAGGGTAGACGTTTTCTAGCCTTTTAAGAATATTACCATAAGCCCACTGTATTTATTCATTTATCTATTGGAATTTCTCTGGCATGCAACACCAGAGCAAATGGGTCTCATATTTACCATAGAAATAAGAGACAGAAAGATACATGCTTGATCTTCTAATCTATCTACCTGCCAATTCAGGAAATGGATTTATGGCACAACACTTACTTATAACTAGTCATTCCAATTTAACAATCCCCTCAGCCATCTGCTCTGCAATTTGGTTACAGAATATGAGGTAACTGTAGCTGTTTTCCAACAGAGAATAGATTTCTCTGTGTACCACATGGTTTGTTTTTTTTTTCTTTCCACTTAGATAGGAAGCATGGCCTTGTGAGTCTGGTTTTGTCTGTGCCACCTGCCACTCTTCAAACAGGACTACATTAAGGAGAACTAGGAACTTTTTAGTTCACATCTGCAGCATCCACATGGTGGAGTTACAGTGAAGCACTTTGGTGCACACTTCTATTTGGACAGCCCTTAATCTGAACTGTGGGGCAGTGAGTGTAGACAAGCCCTATGTTAGATGTGACATGATATTATTACATGGACAGCAAGTAATCATACATCATATCAGGCAGGAGGGAGAGTTTTAGTTTTTTAATGCTTTGAGGTTTCTTGTTTTTGCAAGTTACAAATCATAATAGTTTTATGATTTTTAAAAATTAATATAGATATTTGTTTGTGAGAGCTCCTCAGATGAAACATACTGTCGAAGTGAGAAGTAAAAAGTGTTATCAGGGACAAAATAAACTATTTTGATGGTAGAAAGCTGAGACATCAATGTCTGCAATGACAGTTGTTTCCCAAGTCAGAAATTTTGGCTTATTGGATCACAGTCAAGTCTGGATAAGGTGCTTAATTCCAGACGCATTTTTTTATATTTAAAAAAAAAATCAGATTTGTTTTTAAATCGCCAGATGGAATGAAAGATCTTGCTCGTTGAGATGGAGAATTTTTCAGATATTTACCAAAACTTACAAAGAGCATTAATGTGAAGTCTGAAAAGGTGTGTCAGTGGAGCAGAAAATGAAATTTTAAGGAAACTAGAGTCAACATATTGGCTGCTTAGTGAGGAGTTACAACTGAAAGAGGGAATTCTGTTGTAATAGTAATGTAGTAACATGTAGCAGTTTATTGGTTTAAGATATGTTGGAACATTAGAACTAGAAAACATGTTAGTTATCTGCTTATTAGGCATCATGATGAAGCCTAGTAACGGCATCATTGTGTTTAGTGGATCTTGTTAGTAGAACCCTATAGCTCCATACAGAGGCTGGGTGCAACCAGCTGCCTAGGGAGAGTTGAATATTTGGCAACATCTGGGAGGCTGTGAAGTTACATAACACATAATGCAGAAAAGAATTCATGGTTCATTGTGACCCTAATCTCCATGTATAACTCCAAATAAAAATGTTTTGGCTATCTATAGTGTGTTCATTGCACTGCTTGGGAGAGAAATGAGTGGCCACAGATGTGTCATGTTCTTTTGTAGTATACTTTCTTGCTCTATGCTCAATTCCTATTACAATTTTGAGCAAAGATGAATAAAAGGAAAAAAGAAGTGTAGATACTGTGAGGATGGACATTTTAAAAGTACATAAGAAATGGAAAAATAGTGGCAAAGCTCACAGAGGTAATATCACTTTCAGAATTCCAAGAATACATAAATCTATGTTTAAAGTTCTTCAGTCAAACTGCTTCTCTCTCCAACGTGGCTTGAGAAACTGCTTTTCTCAATATCTTAACCTCACCAACATATTTCAATTCTTCAGGGAAAATTGCTCCCTCTAGCAATGTGGTCTCTGTCAGTCAAAAAGCTGGGGATTGGAGTCTTTTTGTCTCTGTAGACAAAGGGCAGCCATTTTTAAACTTATTACATTCAAAAGGAGTTTCTGCTCAAGAGACCATAGGGAAGCCAATGTGTTATCCATGGGCGCACTTCCCCACTCAAGTGCCATAAGCAGTTAGTCAACCTAAGGATAATGTACACAGTCAATACCTACAAACAGCATGGAAAACAGACAATATAACTGCTCCCCAATATGTAAACAATACAGGTTCAGCCTGAGAGTGATTGAAAACCCCCATGGACAAAATAGCTGCAGGTAGGAAAGATGAAAAACAGCCTGATAGAGAGAGGCATTGTCCAACACCATCTGAAATGATGTGATTTCTGCTAGGCTATTGTCACTTTCCCCTGTTATGTATTTGAAAGTATCTATACACTTTCATAGCAGTTTGATTGCTTGTGATCTTCCTTATATTTAAAGCTTCTGAAAATTTCTTTAAGTTTTCAGGGCATGTGAGAAAAAAGTCTAAGTAATAGAGAAAACAGTGCTGGATATGTCTCTTTTTCTATCATATTTGGGGAGGGGGGGGGTTTCTTCCAGTGATGTTCCCTGTGTGTATTCTACACGTGTACACATGTACACCATGCGCCTGAGTCTGGAGCTTTTTAGAAACCAGCGTCAGTTGGTCTGCACATGCACGGTAGATCTCGTCATGCTCCAGAGGGTATAAAGGGCAGTGCAGGCCAACAACTTTCCAGTTCCTTCTTATAGCCTCATGGCCTGAATCCTCTGTCTGCTTTATCTTCCTCTATTTTTAATACCTGTAAATACAATTTGTAACTAGTTTTTAGTACTTTTTGTAGTTTAGACTTAATGTTTGTAGTGTTTTTCTTTTAGTATAGTTAGATTAGTTCTTCCTGCCCCAGAGATCTTCTCCCTGTGGAGAGGGATGATGCCAAGAGTCTTAGAGTTCAAGAACTGTGTCTCCTGCCCCCGTTCCTTCTCCATTAGCGATGAACTCCAGCTCTGCCTTTATTGCTTTGGTGAGGCTCACATCTCCACTGAGTGCAGTATCTGATGCTTCTTCCCTCTCCAAACTCATGAGGGAAGAGAGCTCAGTCAAAGGAAGCACTTCATGGAGCAGTCTGAGGCTCTTCTTGAATGCAAGCTGGAAAGACCACTCTCTCCTCCCCCCACCAAACTGCCAACAGCACCCCTCCGAGCACAAGTTCTGGAAAAGAGACTAAAACTCTTAAGCCTAAGAAACCTACTCACAAGAGTAGGGGACATAACTATGGACATAAGGACAGATCCCCATCCAGATCTGCTCTAAGAAAAAGGATCCCTCCCCATCTCGGTCCAAGTGAATCCTCGCATGTGGACCCTAAGGAGTTCAGAATGCAGAAACCTATCATTCAAGAAGATAAAGCATAAAGGAAGAAGGATCTGATGGTACTGATTCCAGCTCCATCATACAAGCCAAAAGATCAGTACCCACCAATTGGTGGCCACTGGCCCCATCTGTGTGTTGCATGCTGGGACCCCATTTAATGGTTCCCACATACTCTGTGTGGTATTCTCTGAGTACTAGACCATCAGATACCCCAGATCCACCAGTACCCTCTTCAAGAACTCCCCAAATGCTGGGAAGGACTGAAATGTTTACCTTGCTGGAAGATATTTTCCCTCTTTCCTACCCACAATCTGCTCTTTTATTGGGCCTGGCTTTCCTTACAGACATTCCTATGCCCTGAAGAAACCACCTTGTGAAGAAGACAATTCTCTCTTACTGCATCCACAACTCAGAACATCTTTCCACCAGTACTGCTAGTAGAGCAGGTGCCTATTATTTCATCGAGCGAATCTGATGCTCCAGATGAGCCTTCCCTCTGTCCCTGTCCTCTCCCCCCCGAGGGAGATAAGCCTGGCAGAAACCACAGGAGATTTTAGAATCATCTGTCTCCTTCAGAATATGGCTACCCAGGGGACCATTGGTACTCTATGCCTTGGGATGCTTAAGGCATGCTCCTGCCTCTTGTGTCCCTATCCCAAAGAAGGCTGAAAACCAACATTTCATGCATAGTTTTGATTCACTTATCCAGTGTCCAAATCTTTAGCGGTGCAAGCAGCAACAGACAGGTCAGCGCACAGCACCCTAAGACTGTCCCAACTGACAAAGGCACTACATGCCTCAACCTTTTGGGGAGGGAAAATATTTTCATTGGCTAGTCTCCAATTCAGAGTTGCTAACTACTGGGCATTGGTAACAAAATACGATTTGCCAGAAGCTGGGATTGGGTGACAGGGCATGGATCACTGATGATAACCTGTCTGTTCATTCCCTTTGGGACTCCTGCCATTGGCCACTGTCAGAGGACAGGATACTGGGCTTGATGGACCTTTGGTCTGACCCAGTATGGCCGTTCTTATGTTCTTCTGAATTATTAAAAAATTCTAGACTTTAAAGACAAACTTCCTCAGGAAAACAGGGTCCCAATCTAAGCCTTCATTGAGGAAGACAGGCTGGAGGCCAAAACATCAGTCCAAGCGGCAGTAGACACAGCTGACAGTGCCTCTGGAGACATCACCACAGCGGTAGTCATGAGGTGCAAATCATGGTTTAACGCTTCAGAGTACCATAGGGAGGTCCAGAATGCCACCAAAGATCTTTCCTTTGAGTCTAACCTCGTTAATTAAAAGGCTGATGAATCTCTGCACTCTCTTAAATACTCTGGGATAATCTTCTATTCCCTGGGCATTTACATTCCAGCCCGCAAAGAGGAAACGTCATAAGCAATCCTATAGGCCCACACCTCCCTTTCAGGCATTTTATTATCAGTGCCCTTATGAAATCCTACACAAAAAAACAAAAGGTTCAAAGGCTCAAATATGCTGCTTCTATCTGTATGATCACTACCCAACCCCACCCACCATCCAAAGGGTTAATTTGATGGTATGCTAGAGTAATGCGTACAGATATTGATGCCAGGCCTTAGTGTCCGCTTCCCCAAAAAAAACTTTGGTGGCCACCTTACCCACTTTGCTCACAACTGGGGGGCAATAAGAACATACAAATGGGTACTAGACATCATCCACCATGGCTACATAATCAAGTTTATCTCATCTCCCCACCACAAATCTTCTTCCTGGCCCCTTCTCAGGATCACTCTCACAAGGATATTCTTCGTCTAGAGGTAAATTCTCTCCTTCAGAAAGGGGCCATAAAACCAGTTCCCCCTCAACATCAAGGAAAGGGGTTTACTCCTACATTTCTTGGTTCCCAAAAAATCCGGTGGATGGAGATCTATGCCAAGCGACCTATGCCAATTAAATACATTCTCTGAAAATTTAAAATTTTGCTTGGTCACATCGGCATCAATTATTCCCTCTCTGGAAGAGGGCACATGGTTCACAGCTCTGAACACGAAAGACGCTTACTTTCATATAGACATTCACCCATCACACAGAAGGTTCTTCAGGTTTTTCATAGGGCAAGACTGGGCTTTGTAACCAATTAGCTCATCTAATGGTGTTCTCTAATGCCCTGGTTAACTCACATGTTATTTCATATGTAATCAATGTGTGCACCATAAGTATAAGCCAGATCCTGCCGTTCTTCCACAAACAAACTTACATTGTCTTCTATGGGAATTATGTCCAGTTTTAGGTTCTATAAAGAAAAGATAGGTGGAATGATTGTAGAAACTGTAATAGACAGAAGATGCTAATTGTTTGCTGTTTGATCAATTTTAAAGCATTTTACTCTCATAAGGCCTTGCACTCTCGCTCTATGTACTTGGAGGAGATTGTTATTCAATATAAAAAATCTCCCTCCCTGGTGGCTCCTAAAACACTGCAACAACATATTGTCCCTAATTCTGAACTTGTAGCAAAGCCACTTTACAAGTTAGATATCTTCCCTTCAACTGTAGGCTTCAATTTCTTAAAGCATTGTTTGCTAAACAGGATATCTGAATGTTGCCTATTATTGCTTCGCTGTTGAAAATACCTTTTAGAGTTTTGTTCTTTCTTCACAAGATAGAACTGATTTTTTTAATTAAATATTTGGAAGGTGTTTGTTAATACAGATGTGTTCCTTTTCTTGAAATCAAAGCTTACACCTCTGTCTCCAGACTACTGAAAATGAAGTAGAAACCAGGTCTTATGTTCTAGTTTACAGACCTACCTAACAGAAAAATAAAACACAGGAGGGTGTTTGTAAGTGAAGTAGATTTTGTGAGATTCAGGAGTGGATAACTTGTAGTTTTTAAAAGCTAAAAGTTAGGTCTTGATTATAAAAGTTGAAAATTGTTCACTGAAATTCCTTCACATTCCAGTTGTCAGGTCTGATATCTTTGCCATATTTGTAAGAATAATTCACACATTTCTTTTGATAATATTTTTAAAGTGCTTTTTGTAACAACAAGTAGAACTCAGACCAACTCTTAACTCATTGCATGGCAGTTTATAAACAGTTGTCAATATCATCAACAATGGATTAGATTGCTATAGTTTTTTGATAGCTATATCAGTATCTTAACAAAACATACAAGTGATCCAAAGTACAGTGTCAAGAGTTGTCTCTGGTACACATAACACATTTGCATCTGAAGAAGTGAGGTTCTTACCCATGAAAGCTTATGCTCCCAATACTTCTGTTAGTCTTAAAGGTGCCACAGGACCCTCTGTTGTTTTTTACATAACACATTGTCTTCTTTCTTCTATCTTGAAAATTCTTCGTTTGCTTTCTCTTTCAGCACAGATACATTTTAAAATTGCCTTGTTGTTGACCTAGAAGGCCTTGAATGATTGAACAAAACATGAATTGCCACAGAAAATGGATGAAATCTAAATCTGGATCCTTGCTTATAGCAGCCTTAAGTCTGTGTTGTAGCTTGTTTGTGTGTCTGTTAAAATGAGATTATTTCCTGATTTTGCATTTCTTGTATGTTTGCCATTAACACTGAAATGAGTATAAAAAGCAAGTTGTACATAAATTGCATGCCATCATAATCTATGGAGTGACCTGTAAAGCAGGGAAATATTATACACTTCTATACGTACCAGCCATTCTGATCGCCTTTGCCTCGCCTCTCTTCCCTTTCTAATCTTTCTCTATTCGACTTCTTTTTTAAGGGCTGCAACTTGTCCAGAGAATCTCCCCTCTTCCTTATCAGTGATGAGATCATCCCCAAGAATCAGGTTTCCACTGCCATATAGATCATGAGAAATGATCCATTCTTTGCATTTCTCATTTTTTTTCTCTTCTGGGAGTAGACGTCTGTTCCACATCTGGCTGAGAACAATAACAGCTAATCAGTGTGAAGGATGGAACTCCTGTTCAGACAAGATCCTGTCTGAAATGTGTTTTGCAGGATGGTTGGGGCTGATGATTTCTAAGACCCTGATCAACATCATCCTTGAAAACAAGTTTTCATGGTTTTTAAATTACACTTTTTGCTATGGTTGATTTTGATATGGAGAAGCAACCGTGGTAACGCGAAGGCTCAGAGTATCACATGGCTCAGATCCCAGTAGCATCAGTCAGCACCATTTCTGGTTATTCAGTGTATATACAGAAATGTTCAGTACATACTTTAACCCAAACTCTTGTTCATGTGTTTATGGTTAGTTACTACATGTTAGACAGTTTAATCTACTGTTAAATTTCTTTTACTCTACTTCAAATTGGATTACAATGTTAGGCAGAACCTTTAACATTTTACTTATTCTATTTGGAAGGTGTTTATCTAGCATAGTGTAAACACTAGACTGTGCCAAATTGATGGGTGTGTTCTTGTCTGTATATTGTTTCCACAGTTGTCACTTGTGATGACTGCTGTCTTGTCTATGTATAGTGCTTCCATCGTATTTTCTGTGTTTTGACTTTTATTCTTGATAGCAGATTTCAGTTAGTCCTTCCTTACAATTACTAAGCTTCAGGAATGTAATGTATGCCATTATTTGGGTAATTTTCTTGCGTAAAAGCACATTGTGAATGAAGCTGTTAATGAAGTGAAAGCAGGACAATTTGAAATTTTGTTAATTATTGTTTGATGTACAGTATGATAAAAACAATCCTCTTGTCAGCCACAACTATGCCTGAAAAAAATATTTAATATATTGCAGTGTTTTTAAAAAGATGTTTTTGTCTCATCAAACTACGGAACCCCCTTAAGAAGCTTGAAATCCAAGATAACATCCATTTTATGTGAAAAGACAGGAAACGTAGGTTAAAATCTGCTCTGGGCCACCCTAGGAAATTTAGGAGGATTGGACTTGCTTGATGTTAAGTCACCATGTTTTGTGTGTGTGTGGAACTAACACAGCACCATCAAGCCATGCCCACTGAGTCCAGATAGAGAATACTCTTTTAAATCCATAATACTTACAAGACATCCCAGTAGACATTATTAAACTTAAACCAGAACAGATAAACTGATTTGTAGATTATACCTTTAGAATCTTGGGGGAAAAAAAGTGATGTGTAGAAAAATCAAGTTTATCTGACTATCTCCCATTCTACTCCTATAGTTAATGCAAATCTCAGGAAAACAGACTGCCAGATTTTTGGACTCATCAGGTCATGCTTGAAGAAGATATCTTGTTTCAAGGAGATAACTATAAATCTTAGGGCACTTTTTACAAACAGTAATAGGGTATAGCGAACATCTTTTCCAATATTTAGAGCTGAGTCCCTTCTCTTGTACTTGTGGCTGTAGGAGAGGGAGACTTGGATTCCTAACACGTGTAGAAGGCTTAAACCCTTGGTCCTGCTAGGCATGGAGGAGGAGTGTATATGGAATATGTTCTGCTCTCAATTATTTGTGTTTAATAATAGGTTAAGCTATTCAAACATAGCAGACTTCAGAAGGTAGTTTTCCCAAGCAGATGAACAAATCATCCAGAGCATTTATTTAACTCAGATGGGCATATTTAAATCTGTGAAAGAAATTTTAACAGTAAGTGACAATCAACCTTAACTAAAACAGAGGTGCTGCGCTGCTATAATACAAAAATGTATTTAACCACCCCCAGGTTAAAGTTCAGTGAATAAGAGGTGTTAACAGCTAGAGAGATTGCAGCTCTAGGTGTGAATCGCTTCATCAGTGGTGGTAGTGCCCCAAAATCATTCTGTCCCGGGGGAAAAATTGAGACCAATCCTTAAAGCAATGACTGACCTCACCTATATAATGGTGTGGTGTGATTTAAAGATCTTACCAGAATTGTTATGTATTATTTGTAGTAAAAGTAATGCTTAGCTGCTCCAAACTGAGATCAGAGCCTAGCATTCTACAAGCATGTATGCACCGACATTTTGAAAGCATCACAAAAATAACAGTAGTAATGACTAAGGCTAAAATTTTGTCACAGATATTTTTAGTAAAAGTCACAGACAGGCCATGGGTGGTAAAGAAAAATTCACAAAAGCTGTGACTTTTACTAAAAATATCTGAGACAAAATGGAGATCTGTGGGACCCCCACAGCACCTGACTTGGGGCAGCTGCGCAAGGGCTAGGAGGTGCCTTCAGCAGCTGGGGATTGTGGGTTACCCCTGCTGCCAGAAACTCCAGGGGACCCCCGCTGCCTGTGGGGGTTGGGTGCCTCCCGTGTCATCCGGGAGCTATGGGGTACCCCTGCTGGCTGCAGCCCCATGGGCCTCCACCAGCCAGGAACTTGGGGGTTCCCCCGCTGCCCGCGTGGGCTGGGTGTTGTGGTGTACCGTGCCACCCACAGCTCCAGGGACTCGTGGCAGCTGGGAGCTCGGGGGGTTACTGTGGCGGGCCGGGAGCTCAGGGGGGGGGTTCCCCCACTGCCCATGGTGGCTAGGAGCCCCGGGGGTTGCCAGAGACAGTGGGGGTACCCCGCAGTTCCCTGCGCCATGAACGGCAGGGGACCCCACAGCTCCTGACCTCCACAAGCTGAAGTTTGCTGGAAGTCACAGAGTTTGCTGGAAGTCACAGATTCCGACTTCTGCAACCTCCATGACTAACTCGTAGCCTTAGCAATGCTGATGAATCTCAAAACATTTGGATAAGCAGTAAAAATTCAGATTATCTATTAATAATAGTGTGAGATGATTAGTAGTATTCTCATTTAACCGATGAGAAAACGAAAGCACAGTCAGAAGTGATTTAGTCAAGATCACATAGAAAAAATATCCTGCACCATAGAGTCCTGGAGGCACTAGCCATAATGCAGAGCTGTGCACATAATCCACATTCAGAATTGAGTAACATTTTAAGGGCCATATTCACAAATGGTATATAGGTTCCTAAAGAAACAGGTTCCCAACACTATTAACAAAAGTGCTTAAGTGAGTTAGGCATTCTAAGTCAAGGGGAGTTAGGTGCCTAGCTGACTTAAGTGCTTTTGTAAATCCCACACTAGGCACCTATCTGTATTAGGCACTTAAATACCTTTGTGTAAATCTGATCCCGAGTCTACTATTGAAACTTTATTTCCCCCCCCCCATCCCGGTTATAATGGATAGGTATGGAAAGCATTTCCTGTAAAGTTGTACTATAATAGTGCTAATCCATAGTCAAATGTATATTAATTATCAAATATTTTTCAGAATTACTTAGGTTTGTATTGTACCACCAACGGTATCCTGGCCAAAAACATTTTAGTGTGTGTGTGGTGTGTAAGGCAAAGTTGCTTGCTCACAGTTCTACTTTGTTCTCTCCTGCCTTTTTTGAGAACAGAGCAAACAAAATACAGTGACAGGAAAGGATGTTTCACAAAACATGTACAAGAAAATGTGGCTGCCTGTTTCATAAATTACTGTTACCCTGCGCACCAGCAGTCTGCTATGAAGTCTTATTGATGAAATAAAAATGGTCTCTGGAGATAGAATATCTTGCATCTCACACCCTCGTCAAGTATAAAGATATCTCCTTAAATAAATTTCACAATTAAAAAAGTATCTATCAACTCAAGTATTTATTTTTTTATATGAAAACAAGATCAAACATCTGCTACCTAAGTCAAACAATATCCAATCGACTTTTAAAGTATGTTTTTTGTTATGCTGACAGATGTGTGGCTTCATGACACAGATGTCAATTTAAGTTACCAGTGCCGTTAATGCTTTGGAAAGAGATGGTCCCAAAAGAAATCACATTTTTACAGTTTTGTCAAAGGAGTATTCCACACACACACACACACAACCAATGCTATTCAGCTATGTGGTTAACAATGCCAAAACATGTTCTCTCAAGATATCACAAAAAATAATATTCTAGTCTTTTATGGTTACTAAATTCAACTGAATTGACAGAAGATGATAAAAGCTTCACTGTCAGGAAATAAACCTCTACCCTGATATAACGCTGTCCTCGGGAGCCAAAAAAATCTTACTGCGTTATAGGTGAAACCGCGTTATATCGAACTTGCTTTGATCCGCCGGCGCACGCAGTCCTGCCCCCCTGGAGCGCTGCTTTACCGCTTTATGTCCGAATTCGTGTTATATTGGGTCGCGTTATATCGGGGTAGAGGTGTATGTCCATTTAAAATATCAGATTTTTTTTTCACTTTTTAATTGATCTGGCTGTAATATTAAAAGGTTTTTTGTGAATATTCAGATTTTTCAATTAATTTGCTTCAGCCGAATTAACTTTTTTTAAAATTTACTTTCCACAAGCATTCAAGAGGTCCAAAATGTTCATAGAAAGTGAAATTTGAAGGGAATTTCAGGATTTATTGCAGAAGTTCTGTGATTTAGTCAGGGAGCACAAACAATGCCATGTGACTTCCCTAAGTAAGGCGGATCAAATTTAGAATGTTAAGTTCCATCCATATTTGTAAAATATATTAATGTATACATTTGAATAATGAATATATTTTGACGACTTAAGATCTCCTTGCTGATAATCCATGGCCAGAAAGAGACTAAACTTGCTTAAATTGTTTCCTACAAATTATTTGCACATCTGTGTTTTCTATGTTTTGGGAGGAATGCTGGTGTTTAGCGTGAAGGCTGATTGCATTGGTCAGAACAGGCATGCACTAATGGGACTTCTGCAGTTGTCCTGTAACTGCTGATCATTTATTTCTTGAGCACGGGATAAAGGCACAGTCCTGTGAGGTGCTGAGCATTTTCAGCTCCCATCAATTTCAGAGGACCATTAGGGCCTTAAGCACCTCACTGGGGCTTGGTCCAAAACCCAATGGACAGACTCATGTTTTTTTGATGTGAAGGGTTATTCCTTAGGGATTAATCTGAGTCTAGGAAACTCTCTTTTTACTTCTGACATGATGGTACCAAATCTAAAACTCAGGAGCTGAAAGGTCCTCTTCAGGACCAAAATCTGCAGTCTGTACCCAGGCAAACTCCCACTGACTTCAATGGGAGTTTGCTAGTGAGGAATGCTAGTAAGGAAGGGATAGCTCAGTGGTTTGAGCATTGACCTGCTAAACCCCGGGGTTGTGAGTTCAATCCTTGAGGGTGCTATTTAGGGAACTGGGGTAAAAATCTGTCTGGGGATTGGTCCTGCTTTGAGCAGGGGATTGGACTAGATGATCTCCTGAGGTCCCTTACAACCCTGATAGTGTGTGTGTGAATGCAGGATCATGTTCTACCAGCATGTGTAAATAAGTGCCTACAGTACAGGCTGCCTGAATTGTGTGCTAGACACACAAGGTGGGTGAGATAATATCTTTTATTGGACCAACTTTTGTTGATAAGAGAGACAAGCTTTTGAGCCACACAGAGCTCTTCTTCAGGCAATTTGTGTGCTGTCACTTGGCTTGATGTAAACGGGCACACATTTAATGGCATATTTCTAGATGTGCATTATAACCAGATTTTGAAAGTGAAACTGGGGAACTTGCTATGGGCTGGAGATTGCAGAGAGCAATTTTAGCAAAGGTCAGGGAAGTGGACTCAGAAAGGTAGCTTTGGGAGGGAACGGGGGGCAGGAAGTCTCACTGTCTCTTCTTACAGTTTCTCATATACCTTCTCTCCCTATCATCTCTCTCGTCCCAGAAGCAGACTCTTTCTTGTTCTCCCCAGGTCTGGTTAGAATCCTGTGCTCAGCTGTGGATGAGGGAATGAGGACAAGAATCATGGCTGCTGGCCCAGGCTGGATCAGTATCTGACTGCAGATGATGGTTGTGTGTACTTGTAGCGTCTAGGCTCAGTGAAATTCTGCTGTGTGTGTGACAGGAATGTCTCCAAGTCTCATGCAGGGTATGGTGGTTTTGGGGGTTGGAAAAGGCAGGCAGAGTGGCAAAATGTGAGAGTTCTGTTTGGGGCAAGAGTCCTTAAGGTACTGTCTGTGTCCTGAAGGGCAAAACCAGTAAAATGTTCATGAGTTACTACAGTAATTCTAGTAGTTGTATTCGATTGTGATACATTGTGACCAAAAATCTTTGTTTAAAATGGTTTTTACTATTGTATTTTTATAATGCTAACTAGTGTGCTATGTTTTAATAAGTTCTACAAGTATTTGAAAGATTGTCAAGGAAGGAGGGGAATTTAATATGATCTAAGCAGATGGAGGATGTGGTTTTGCAGAAGAAAATGTTAGCTGGATATCCTAGGAAACTTTCTAACAGTGAGGTTTATAAGATCTTGGGCAAATCTCCCAAGAGAAGTGTTTGAAGCCCCGGAACTTGAGTTCATTAAAACTAGAATGGACAAAGCGCTCTAATACACTTCAGAAAATAATCCTGCATTGCAGAATGATAGTATTAGATGATATATTAGGGGCTTTTCTCTTGTTTTCAGCTTGTCTGATTTTACATTTGTGCTTGTTTCCGCTGTGACAAAGTTCCTCCTCTATCTTGGTGGGTCCTGCGCTTATTGGCGGATTTTCTTGCCTCAGAGATTCACCATGTGGGTTAGGGAACAGTCCAGATACCTTCCCCTCTGGAAGAACCCACAGTCCAGGTCAATTGGGAGGTTTGGGGGAAACCCGGGCCCACCCTCTACTCTGGGTTCCAGCCCAGGGCCCTGTGGACTGCAGCTGTCTATAGTGCCTCCTGTAACAGCTACATGACAGCTACAACTCCCTGGGCTACTTCCCCATGGTCTCCTTCAAACACCGTCCTTATTCTCACCACAGGACCTTCCTCCTGGTGTCTGATAATACTTGTGCTTCTCAGTCCTCCAGCAGCACACCCTCTCAGCTCCTTGCGCCTCTTGCTCCCAGCTCCCTCGCACCACACACTGAAGTGAGCGCCTTTTAAAACCCAGGTGCCCTGATTAGCCTGCCTTAATTGATTCTAGCAGCTTCTTCTTAATTGGCTTCAGATGTCCTAATTAGCCTGCCTGCCTGCCTTAACTGGTTCTAGCAGTTTCCTGATTACTCTAGTGCAGCCCCTGCTCTGGTCACTCAGGGAACCGAAAACTACTCATCCAATGACCAGTATATTTGCCCTCTACCAGACTCCTGTACCCCACTGGTCTGTGTCTGTCACACCGCTTATACAAGTATTGATTAATGTTATTGCAGCGAGAGTTGATATTGACTATTAAAGTAGTTTGGAAGCCGCTAAAAAAGTAAAGGTTACATCAGCTGTTTGTATTTCATGGAATTCTTTAAGTCATGCTTTTCTTAGGTATTGCATTGAAATTCAGTGAACATAGGAGGTGGTAAAAATATGTGGATCAAAGCCTCCTGCTAATCTTTGCAATATATTTCATTTTATCTTTTCAAAGGAACTTGTATAGGGCTACAGTTGTGTTACCTGCTAGAATTTTTCAAATGATACCCATAAGACTAAAGGATTCTTGCTGTTGTACGATAACAGTAAATAACAATAACAGGACCTTTTTCTTTTCTTTTTTTAAAGAGGCATTTGTGTTAGTTACTAAATACACTATTTTATGAAAAACGTAGCTTGGGAATTGTGACACTGCCTCTATAGAGTCAGGGAAAGCAGGTTGCTGATGGTATGACTGAAAGAGGATGTAAGAGATGTACAAGAGGACCCCAAAAGAGAAAAGAAGTAATGAAAAAGCAAAGTAAATAGACAGTGCACAATATGAATTATTTAGATTGTTAAGATAAACCATCAACAAAACCTACCATATGGATTTGTGCTATGTCAGAATTCAGAATTTGGTGATCATAAATTATTCCTACTAGTCCAGTAGTCATGGCTCCTATAGAAATAGCTTCTTTCAAATAGTAAAGCTCAGATACTAGAAAGAGATGCATGCAATACAACATATATTAAATACTTTCCCATAGCTTTAGGGCTTATCTATATAGGGGCATTCAGGACAATTAATCCAAATTAACTGAAGGGGTGAATATAAAATAGATTTGCTAAACTGCAATAAATCCCTGGGTGGACACTCTAATTCAGAATTAGGGCTTGTCTACATGGTCCCACAATGTGGATTAGAGGGATATGAATTGTAGCACACACTAATGTATTGAGCTGTAACTGTCCCATGTAGATCCTGCTAGTGTAAACTAAAAGGAACCTAGTTCATTTTAATGTAACCCTGGTTGAAACGGGACTATATTAACACAAACTAGGTGTCTTTTAGTTTCACTAGCAGGGTCTATATATGGGGCAGTTACAGGGCATCACTTCAGTGCATGCTGTAGCAGCTCACACCCCTGTAATCTGCACTGCAGGGCCATGTAGATAAATCCCCAAAGTGGCCTTAATTCAGTTTAGCTTAATTCACTCCCAAAGAAACCATGTGAAAAGCAGCTTCACTTTGGAAGTGAATTAAACTAAGTCAAATTAAGGCCATTTAAATTCTGAATCAGAGTTTCTATGTATGGTTTTAATGCAGTTAACTAATCCACTTTAAATTCACATAAAAATTAATTCAGATTAATTTTCCTGAATATCCTTGTGTAGACAAGCCCTTAGGTTCTGGAAGAAGGAATGTTTTACAATCTCACTCCTCCTTTGCTCATCAGTAAGATATGAAGGTTGGAGAGAAGTGCTTGTGCCTCCTCCCATTGATTAAATAATTAAGTAGAGTTTGAACCTTTATTTCCAGCTTTTCATCCACATTTTTGTGCTAAGGGAACTTGCATTTCCCATGCAATTGTAGGATGAGTACTTCACTGAAGTAAGCTTATAGGCTTACCATTTCCCCATTCTTGTGCCCAAGTTGTGGAGGGACAATGAGTGGCTGCAGCCACGCCAGCTTAATTTGAACAGCTGTCTTGAATAGCCTTATTCTGCAAATTACTGCTGTGCATAATTTATCCTTTATGACTTGGACAGACAGCTGAATAGATACAGTAGAGCAGCATGTAAATATACTGGGTGAAATCATGACCCCACTGAAATTGATGTGAAAACTCCCATGGATTGTAATGGGACTAGCATTTCATTCACTGTGTTTTTACAGATGTCTGATTAGAGGATAATTTGCTCTTTACTAATTTTCATCCACAAAGGCCCTATGTCATAGAGACCCAGGAGAATGGGTCACAGAGGGCACCAAAGCCCATTTGCTGATCTCTAAACTGGCAAGGGGTTTTGCGCCTTTATTTGGTTGTCACAAAGGAATGTTGCATTATACAATTTCAGAAGTTTATGCAGTTTAAAAGTATTACTATTTTCATACATTGTTGTTAATTAAATTAATCTACAGGCCAAGAAGTGTTGCATAATATTTTACAAATAAAGATTTTGAGAATAATTTAGGTAAACATATTTTTTTAAAATATGAACCAATAATATCTTTGGACAAACAGATAAAAATGGAATGGTTTGAGTGAAAACCAGTAACTTTAATTGTTTTTGTTTTAATAGAATGTACATTCTATAATATGAACAATCAGTTTCAACAATTTTACACTATAGATATAAATTTGTACCTTATAAATAAATACTTTCCTGTTCTGTTTCATTTCATATTTAAATGTAATGCTAATTATTCTCCTTTTGCTTTTCCTAGCTAATTCCAGTCTTCTTGGAGGTGGAGGGGGTAAGTCTTTTGTTTAACATTCTCCTTACTCTCAAAAACACTATGTATGCTCTGAACAAAACCAATATTCAGTAGTGCCGATAACCACAGTCACCACAGATCATCTTGTTTATGTATAATAAGTTCCAAATGTAAAACTACCTGAATGGAAAGAAAACCAGGTGAGCTTTTTATCCTTTACATACAGCCAGGAGGTTGTGACCTTTCCTTTCAGATATGGACCTTGTAACTGTCACCCATGTCATCTCAAGCTTAGGCTGCTGTGCTGTGCTCTGTTTGGGCCACACCTTCGAGCCATTCAAAAACCAAAAACTCTTAAAATTGTGAGTTAATGAGGCACAAGCTTGTGAAGTGCATGACAGAGTTGCTTCTAATATCGTTCAGAAACACAATATTTGTTCCCTTTTAATACATGACATCATTTTGCTAATTATGTATTACTGTAGCCTTAAGAGCTTACAAGAGTTAACAGTTGAAAAAAATTATGCAGGATTAAATTTCAGCATTTCTCTTGCTCTCTCTCTTTTCTGCAGGAGGGGTGGGAGGAAAGGCTCCAAGCTAGAAATTTCACAATATAGTAGCTGTAAGGACAGCTATTAATCTTTCCTGGCTAGAGTTAAAAGGATCGGATGATCACAGCCTACATATGCAATTGGAAAGGAAAGGATTCAGTAAAAAGATTGCTGTTGCTTTTGAGACTCAGAATGATAAAGCTTTGTTTGCACAACCTGAACAGTGTAAGCAACCATCATTCCTGATCCATGAAGAGTGGATTCTCATGTGAAAAAGTGCTTCAAAACTACATTGCGGGGGAGTTAGAAACATGAACAGATTTTTAGTCCAAATACAGATCAGAATGTAAACCTACAATGAAGTGTTCTCTAATAATTTTCCGGACAAGTTAATCTCTTTCTATTTCTTTGTGGCAGTTTGTGATGCACCAAATTTGGTATTATTATTTGTATTACTATAGTGCCTTGTGTCCTGCCCAAGGTAATCCCTCAACAGTGATTGATATACAAAAGGTGAGGTTACTATACCATCTCTTAAGTATTTATTCCCATTTGATAACTTTAAAAGTCAGTGCAAATACTCAAATTTCAGTCAGGTTTTTAGAGAAATGGTTATTGTAGAAAAGTTTTAGTTATTGACTTTCAGCAGTATTTATTCAGCTGGACTGTACTTCAGAAGTTGGTATCCTGTTACTGTGGCACCACAGAATGTAGCTTGTCCTCTTGGCTCAGTCTGACAGACAGGATGACGACCAGTCTCCAACTGGGATTTTTCTCGCTTTTCAGAGCAACCATCTCTGCTTTTCCAATTTGATTTCTGCTTGACTCAAAACCACATTCAGAAAGGTGACCTTTGCTACCACATCTTGATGCCATTTTTGTTTCTTAACCAAGAAGGTGAAAGACACTTGCTCCAAAAAGGCAGACACTGCTCTGGAATCTAAAATAAACTTGAAAGGAAGTGAGGACATTGGTTAGTAAAACTTCAGAAATTCAAAATGGAACCCCTCAGAACCATAAATCAAGGAGTTTTCCTGGTATTGGTGGATCTGAGGACACCCAGCTACAAATCCCCATCACTTACTCTCTCTAAAAGTACCTAGGGCTTGTGCTGAACAGATGGTCTTTCTAATAAGCTCTTTTCCATTCAGCCTGGAATCAGACCCGAGAATGTTGGTAAAGGTCATGTTGTTCACGTAGTGACACTCTCTCAAATGGGTTTGTGAGATTCCTTCTCTAGGTGACTAGTTTATTTGGCCACTCTCAGGACTGGGCCACCCAAATGGTATAGGAGTCACTAGCTTCGTTCAGTTTACTAGCAAACAAACAAGCAGCATCCTGGCTTATGACTTTTCTTTATCCAACCAGAATACATACTGCCTTGGATAAGAGTCTATCAGGGTGGGGAGTAAATGTGGATCCCTGCTGAACACAGGGAATATGGTCTCCAATGGAAAGATGATCCCTCACTCTCACAGATCTTGGGAGACAGACCTGTCCTAGCTTACAGACAACTCCCCAACCTGAAGCAAATACTCACCAGCAACCACACATCACTGAACAAAAATACTGATCCAGGAACCTATCCTTGTAACAAAGCCCAATGCCAACTCTGTCCACATATCTATTAAAGTGACATCATCATAGGACCTAATCACATCAGCCATATCATCAGGGGCTCGTTCACCTGCACATCTACTAATGTGATATATGCCATCATGTGCCAGCAATGCCCCTCTGCCATGTACATTGGCCAAACCGGACAGTCTCTATGCAAAAGAATTAATGGACACAAATCTGACGTCAGGAATCATAACACTCAAAAACCAGTGGGAGAACACTTTAACCTGTCTGTTCATTCAATGACAGACCTGCGGGTGGCAATTTTGCAACAAAAAAGCTTCAAAAACAGACTCCAGCGAGAACCTGCTGAGCTGGGAATTCATATGCAAACTAGATACAATCAACTTAGGCTTGAATACTGACTGGGAATGGCTGAGCCATTACAAACATTGAATCTATCTCCCCTTGTAAGTATTCTCACACTTTTTATCAAACTATCTGTACTGGGCTATCTTGATTATCACTTCAAAAGTTTTTTTTCTCTTACTTAATTGGCGTCTCAGAGTTGGTAAGACAACTCCCACCTTTTCATGCTCTCTATATGTGTATATATATCTCCTCAATATATGTTCCATTCTGTGCATCCGATGAAGTAGGCTGTAGCCCGTGGAAGCTTATGATCAAATAAATTTGTTAGTCTCTAAGGTGCCACAAGTCCTCCTGTTCTTTTTGCGGATACAGACTAACACGGCTGCTACTCTGAAAAATGGAAAGACAGTTTCCTATAAACACCCTTGAGCTGTAGGCAACAAGGTTAGCTGCCTTACTGCTAAGAAGCCTCAAATGGGAAAAAATTATCCTCAAAAGTCCAATCATGACAGTGGTCATGTACCTGAACCATCGGGGTAGCAAAAAAAAAAGAAATTTAAAAAATTAAAAAACTCTCAGCTTGCTCCTGTTTTCGTGGGTACAGGTGGGTCTCCTCTCAGTGAGGTTCTGTTTATTCCAGCTCAACTTCACTGTACAGAGGATGGGTTAGGCTCTCCAAGTTTCTCCTAGCAAAGCTGCAATAATGGGAAAGTCCTCTTTGTAGAGCTGCTTGCAGTGAAATTCAGTTCCAAGTGCTTCCTCTTTCATGTGACATTTTTACAACACCATGAAATGTCTTGTGCCTCAGAAAATGTTACCTGTTCTAAAATCTAGATTTCTTTTCTAAAATCTTTCTAGCATTGAACTCATCATAATTGTAATCAGATTGTGTGAAGAACCCTGATCTCCTCTTCCTAAATTTTCTAATGATCTATTAGAAAGAACTTTTAAAATAATTCTTTGGAGAAGAGTTAATGGACCAAGTTTTTGATAAACATGTTAGCAAGCTTGTCCTTTGGATCAAGTGCCAGTGGCTTTGCATCACTGCCAGCTACTTTTGTGCCATAAGAGACAACCACATTTTAAGTCCGTCGTCTGACCAGATTATCTAAGTATAATTGGGCTTCTTAGAGCCAAACTGATGATTGTTCTTCAATTCCAATTTTAAATCTCCTGTGTATATTTTTATGACTGAATGAAGAGATATGAAAGATGCCAGACAACAATTATTCAAATAACTTTTTTTGTTAAACGAAACATCGAGAAATGAACACTATTTTTCAATGGTAGACTTCTATATTTAACTAAAGATTCTTTTTAAGACTTCTTTCTGCTTGTCAAATACTCTTATGAAGTAATCTTTTCTTTCTTTTAAAATTAAATTCAATTTTTATTAAGAGACAGCGTGATTGACACATTTTATTTCACTTTTCACTTTATTTCAGGTCCAAATTTTTCACCAGGTTTACCACCCAACTGCTTCCATTAACTTGTGCAGAACAATTATTTATGTATTATTATTTGTTTCTAGTGTCACCCACAGCATCACAGTGGATAAATGCAAAAGACAGACCCTAGCCTGAACAACTTATGTTCCAAGGTCAATATTTTCAAAAGGGGGTTAGTGATTTCTGGTGCCTCCGTTTTTTTTATGCCCAAATTATAACTCCTTTCAAATTGCCTGAATTTCAGAGATGGTAAGGGGACTCTAAAAATCAGGCATTGTAAGATGTCTCCTTAGGTTGGACACTCAAAAATGGAGATGCCCAAAATTACTTCGTTTGAAAAATTAGGCCTAAAGTTGTGTGATAAGCATGGGCCTATTACTGCACACCTTTACCACAAGAGTAAAGTCTGCAGGATCCTGGAACCATTTTTTTTTCTGCTTAACAGTCCATCTTTTCTCCTTGGCCTTACCACTTCTCAGTTGTCTCTTTGACGGTATATTCTTTCTAGACTTGCTGGACTTAATGAACCGCACATTGCATGATAATCTTTGGGTTGTCCTTCTTTCTGTTTATCCGTGATATTTTCAGTTCAAGATTATAAACTAATTAGTAAGAAACTAGCTTTTTTCTATAGGTGTTAAATTTGTTCATCAAAGGTGACATTGGTTGTAAGTATATCCCAATGTCCTAACATTATTTATAAAGTATTTTATATGTATATGTAGTGAGGGGAGTCAAATTTAATATGTCCTCTTGGGAATGTAAGGACCACACCACTCCCATGTAAAGACACAACTTATTTCAGCAAAATAGTTATTTTGCCAGTTTATCGTAAATCAGTTCCCCAAATGAAGCTATATTGCAAAACAACTGTTTTGCTGGTATAACAACTAGAGCACTAGAGCTTTTGCCAACATAGTTATGTCCGTCAGGGATTGGGGGAGGGGGAGATATCACACCTTTGATTGACATCTATGCCAGCAACATTTTTAAGTGTAGTCTAGGCCTGCCTCTCCAATTTTTAGCCTACAATTTAAAGGAATATAGTATGTAATCATAAACCATATATTTAACTTCTAAGTGCATTTTGTAACTATATAAATGGGGAGTGAAAAAGAAATCTCACGTTAGCTATTGTTTTTACTAGTAGAGTGAAATAAAGTTCTGTGTTTTGCCAAGAACTAGATCTGATGTACTCATGCATTGTAAACCTTAAATACCCTCTTTTAAGAGACAAAGGGGGATTTATGCCAATCATTGCCCACAAACATTGAACATTACTACTACATATAGGACACTGAGGCCTGGTCTACACTAGAAAATTAGGAAAGTATAACTACGTCGCTCAGGGAAGTGAAGAATCTACAGGTAGTGTCTACACTTAAGTGCTCCAGTGGTATAGCTGTAGTGTTTTAAGTGACAGGCCCTGAAGGACCTTTTCATACTTTGTCAGTCCATACAGGGGCGGCTCCAGGCATCAGCGCACCAAGCACGTGCCTGGGGCGGCAAGCCGCTGGGGGTGGCCTGCCGGTCACCATGAGGGTGGCAGTCAGGCAGTCTTTGGCGGCATGCCTGCGGGAGATCCGCCGGTCCCGCTGCTTCGGCGGCAATTCGGCGGCAGGTACGTCGAAGGCGCGGGACTGGCTGACCTCCGTGCTTGAGGCGGTAAAATACGTAGAGCTGCCCCTGAGTCCATAACATCATTCATTTTCCACACGGGCTGCTCCTTTGAACAAGTATTCACATTAAAGACCCAGCCCTTCTAGATTATTTGATTTAGCCATGATCCCAATGAGATGCCAGTGAAAAGTTTGAGAGTACCAGTATAGCACTGTCAAGCCTCTCTGATTCAAAGAAATAAACAATGGGTTGTTTTTTGGTAGAGTTCATTTACCTCTTCCTTCATCATGTCAAATAATGTTAGTGACATTGGGGTATATAGTAGAATCTCAGAGTTATGAACACCAGAGTTAGGAACTGACCAGTCAGTCACACACCTCATTTAGAACCAGAGGTATGCAATCCAGCAGGAGCAGAGAGAGAGACACACAAAAAGCAAATACAGTACAGAACTGTGTTAAACGTAAACTACTAAAAAAAGAAAGGAAAAGCAGCTGTGACGTTGTGCAGTCTATATAGTTTTATAAAAACATGATAATAAGTGAATATAATGTAACTGGAATATGCTTCATGCAAAAGGTCTTTTGTAAGGTATCATTACAAAGCTTATAATCTACTGAGTGTGATCATCCTATTTGTATAAAAGTACCACTCTTGTATCTAAAACTAGAAATATGAAATATAACTCTGAGGGCCTATTGTAATTATGCAAAGGGTGGGCCATTAATGGTGGTTTGGAATCTTGATGACTCCCATTGTCTGCAGATGGCTGTGTTTACCTGTGAGTCTTCCTGTATACATGTGTGTGCTGGCAAGTGGGTAATGAAGTCTTGCAGTGACATGTGATCGTGTCACCTGAACTGGAATCCATCTTTAACCTGGTGCTTTTCCAGTGGGGGGGGGGGGGGGGAAACCCAGAGGGACAAAGGGTTCCCGCCTTATGCAAAATATATAAAGGGGTGGAACAGAACAAGGAGGAGAGGGAGGAGCCATCATGAAGAATCCCCTAGCTATCACCTGAGCTGGAACAAGAGCTGTACCAGGGGAAAGAATTGTGCCCAGGCCTGGAAGGTGTCCAGTCTGAAAAAAAACTTACTGAAGCATCTCTGAGGGTGAGATTATCTGTATTCAGTTTGATTAGACATAGATTTGCGCATTTTATTTTATTTTGTTTGGTGACTTACTTTGTTCTGTCTGTTACTACTTGGAACCACTTAAATCCTACTTTCTGTATTTAATAAAATCACTTTTCCCCTTATTAATTAACTCAGAGTATGTATTAATACCTGGGGGAACAAACAACTATGCATATCTCTCTGTGTTATAGAGGGCAAACAATTTATGAGTTTACCCTGCATAAACTTTATACAGGGTAAAATGGATTTATTTGGGTTTAGACCCCATTGGGAGTTGGGCATCTGAGTGCTAAAGACAAGCACACTTCTGTGAGCTGTTTTCAGGTAAACTTGAAGCTTTGGGGCAAGTAATTCAGACCCTGGGTCTGTGTTGGAGCACACGGGAGTGTCTGGTTCAGCAAGATAGGGTGCTGGAGTCCTGAGCTGGCAAGAAAAACAGGAATAGAAGTAGTCTTGGTACATTAGGTGGCAGCTCCCAAGGGGGTTTCTGTGATCCAACCTGTCACAGCAGCATTTTCCTTTTGCATAGTAAAGTTTCAAAGTTATATTTAGTCAATGTTCCATTGTGAACTTTTGAAAGAAAAACCATAACATTTTATTCAGAGTTATGAACAACTTCCATTCCTGAGGTGTTCGTAACTCTGAGATTCTACTGCACTTACAACCAGTGAGGTCTTTGAACAAATTTATGTGCCTAATTTTGGCATTCAGCTAGCCTCAACAGCTGTTCGTGGCTTTGTACACTGTCACATCATTTCTTATTGTATGCGGTGGTGGTGTAGCCATGTTGGAGCCAGGATATTAGAGAGAGGTAATATCTGAAAAAGAGCTTTGTGTCAGCTCAAAAGCTTCTCTCTTACCAACAGAAGTTGGTCCAATAAAAGATATATCTGACCCACTTTGTCTAATGTCATCCCTTAGAAATTTAGATAACTATAAAGACATAAAACTTTCCTGGGGAACAATGGTCATCTAGAACTGATAACCTGAGGCAAAAGGACTATTAGTCGTAGTTGCTCATTAACCCCTTGATATGCTCTGTTAGAAGATAGCTGTTGTAATCATTTTTAAGTAAAAAAAATTAAGTGTTGAACTTCATTCTCCCATTGTCATTCTAGTCCGTCCCCCCACCTCTCTTTGAGTAGGATGGATTTGATTAGTACTGAATCTAGAGGTTTCAATATTATGGAAATACATCAGCCAATCAGGTTTTCTATATTTTTACTTTCTATACAGAAGTAATACTAGATCTCCTTTGAGTGATTGTGTGTGTACACAGCCACACCCACACCCCTCTTCAGGTGAACCTGAGCCTGGTGCACTCAAGTCAGAGACTTTTAGCTAGCAGTACCCATTGTACTTATATTTTGCAGGTCCTCATGCCTCAGACCTAGAGTGTAACAGACAGAGCTGCCCTGACCCACTCTTAATTCCTTCTCACTGTCTATGGCTAGGAGTTAGAAGTCCCAGTGTCACCTTGAACGCAGAGTCTTTTACCTGCTAAACAGTGTATGTAAATAATTTATAGCAGTGTTTCCCAAACTTGGGACGCCGCTTGTGTAGGGAAAGTATGTCCCTCGGCCTGTGCCGCTTCCCGCAGCCCCCATTGGCCTGGAGCAGCAAACCGCGGCCAGTGGGAGCCGCGATTGGCTGGACCTGCGGATGGGGTAGGTAAACAAACCGGCTCGGCCCGCCAGGGGCTTTCCCTAGACAAGCGGTGTCCCAAGTTTGGGAAACACTGAGTTATAGTATTAGTTAGTTAGCTTAGTGTAAATAAACAGCAATATTTTTAGTGTTTTCTTTGTTGTTTCATGAGTAGGGAGTTTCTCTTCTTTCTTGAAGCCACTTTAAAATGTAGGAATCCCCCAGCATTGTCCTTCCTGTTATGCTGATATGCCCTCAGTGATGTGTATGTATGTTGCTTGATTTGTTGAAGTGAAGGGGACCTAACAGACAGATGTTCTGTCTGTCAGCCTTTTACTACTGCAGAAATCTTCTGAGTTAGGCCTGAGGGAGTGTCTCATGGCGAAAGTCATGCAGGTGGTTCAGATCTAGGCTAGTCCATAGCTGAGTGGACTGAATATTCATTATCCAGAAACGCTCTGTCTGTTCGTTCTGTCTCTTTGGAGTCTCTCAAGGGTCAAAAACCCATGAAAACAAAAAGGGAGAAGAGGCATTGCTGTCATTCCCCTGGATCCTCTTCCAAGTTGATTGTCTTCCAGGTTTCGGGAGGGAAAACTGAGTTGAAAATGCCTCCTTCACCTCTCATAATAACTTTTACCGTAGAGTTTCAGACTAGGAAATTAGTCTTTGTCAAGTAGACCCCGAATTCCTACCACCTAAACAAGTACCGCTCGGGAATCATCTGACATGGAATATATATGTGCACAGTCACTGAAAGGAAAAAAATTTAACTATTGTTCTTCTAGCCTGCTGTACACATATATGTTCCATGATCCACCCTCCTTCCCAAATACTTTAGAGTCTATTGACATCAGGTTTCCAGTGTGAAGGAACAGATGGAATCAGGGCAGTCCTGCCCTTTATGCCCACTGAATGGATACTGCTAGCTAAAAATCTCTGACTCAAGTGCACTAGGTGCACAAACAACTAAAGTGAAGTATATATGTGTGCAACACTTTTTGAAGAATACCTGTTACTACTCAGGTAAGTAACCATTTTTTTTATTGATAATCTAATGGTCTAGAGTAGAATATGACCCAGCCTGATGGTCCTTGTTCTCCATTCCAAGGTTTGGATCAGACCAGAGGCATATGAATGTCTCTGTACTTCAACTCCTTTTATATAACTCATTTCCAGCGTAGATCTCCCAGAGTTACATTGTAGACTAGGCTTTTCTACATAGATCAGCTATTGTAGGTCAGTTTGGGGTTTTCTTCCCCTCGTTCTTCCTTTATGTTTCTTTTTTCTTTGTCATGTCTTGCCAGAGAGGCTGTTTCCAATTATCTGGGCCATCGGGCTCAACTTTAATTTAAATGTTGTTGTGTGTTTTTTCCTGTGTGTACTATATCTGAATACATAGTGAGAGGAGGTATATAAATAAGTATAGTTTATTTTAGATGTTACAAAGGAAAACATCGATTGCTCTGTGTACCTGGAACTGTACTTGCCCATTAGATCTGATCTGGTAGGTAATTCCCTTCAAGACCTTCTATTTTATTTTAATTTAATTTAATTGCCTGGTCAATTTAATCCAAGTATGCTAGAGAGCTAATTTTTTCCCCCTGGAGTTGTCGGGGTTGCTTAAAACAAGACTGTGCCACGGCAGAGTCCAATTTTTGCTTAAATTATGTGTATATATTGTTCTTTCATAGGTTGTTTATTTATCCCTTTGCTGCTTCTCTTACTCAGCCATATATACACACCAGTAATAGAGGTTTCTGGATTGATGTAACTATACCTTTTGACTTAGTCAGTCCTCATTTCTTTATCTGATTGGATACTGTTACAAAGGTCCTTCAGAAAAGAATAATTCAGTGATTGCTTAAATGACTCCACACAAATAATTTTGTTTCTTGCAATAATTGATATTAATGGATGACATCTGAAGTGCATTGTTCAGGTGTGTGTGTATTTGCCACTGTATGCTGATTACTTTTTTCTAGACCATACATATTTAAAAGGTGTGATCAGAACATGGTCCTTTAAGGCAGTATTCATAGTTTAGCCAATGTATGAGTCTGAAAATAATTTTTTTGTCAAAAATAGGTTCTAAAATGTATAGTGTCCACACTAGGCCTACCTACTCCACTGCTTACAAAGCCTGTTACTGTTGCTACTTCATTCAGCCAATGGGAGCCACTAACAATTACTGTTTACCCATAAGGGGCCGAGCCTGCTGACTCCACAGTTTTCTGAACTCATGCCTAAAAATGGGACTTTAACAGTGTTCCCCTGCTTGGCAGGCGTTTGTGCTACTAGTAGACCACGCAGTGGACAAATACGTTTTTTTATTTGAGGGAATTAAATTTATATCCACCTACTAATAGAAATAGAATACATAAGCTGCTACAAAAATAAATAAATAAAATGTATTGCTTAAGCTCCATGTGTATTAGAGCATGGACGTATTTTACTTACATTTCAGGAAGCTACCCTGCTGAGTAAATATACAGTACTGTGCCATTTCTTCAAAAGTGAGGCAGACCATTAGCTAATGTTGATGCTGTGATATGCGAACACCACAGCAAAGATTTAAAGGTGGTGATCATTACAAATCCAAGCAGGAAACTGAGGCATAAGGACTTTGTCTTCTTTGCATTGTCTGTTGTTGAGATAAAAACACCAGGAACAAAACTTACAATACATACTTATAAATCAGCACTTAAGGTCATGATGTAATCCCCACCCCCAAAATACTGCATAATGTACACAGTAATATATATTTTACTTGAATAACGCAAATGTAGAAATAAAATTAACCACATAGTGTAAGCATATCGACCTACATTATATTTACATTTTCCTTTAAATCTGTTCTTTATAAACATATAGTTGGCACTTTTGGTTTTGTTCTATACATTTATTTTCTAAAACTCTTGATTGGGTACAATTTTGGAATACCTGTGTGATGAGATTTTTGCAGATTCTGCTCATCTCTGAGAAATCCAGTTCCTTTGCCCCATCTCAGGAGTATCTCACTTTTAAAGCTATGGTAGTATGTGTGCTCCTCAATATAGGAAGGATAAAGGCCAGTCTACAGACAGATGCAGGAAACAATTATTTTTTCACTTAAGAAGCAGGGCAAAGGTCTTAAACTACATATGTTGTGAAATGTTTGTTGAAGAACTTAGTTTCTAACATGAAAAGTGAATTAGAGTGTTAGAAAATGGCACATTCTGCTGTATGTGTTTATAATGAAAAATGCACTAAGCCAACTGTTGGAGTTTGTGTTTATATATTTACCATGCTGCTAAGGTTAGCTTGAAATAAAATACTTGCCTGGTATCCTTAAGGTAAGATCTACAAATTGGGACAACTGTCACAGTTAGTCAGTTTCATGCCTAACAACCTTGACAATGTCCCTTTCAAAGGAATAAGAATGAGCAGAATGCTGCACTGAAGACATGTTTCATTTGATTTCTAAGACGATCCTGGACCTGTTTTTCAGGTTAAAGGCTTGATCCTATTTTCATTGATATCAGTAGCAAAATTTTCATAAACTTCAATGGGAGCAAAAGTAGGATTAGACTCTAAATGAGGAAATATAAAGCTTTTTGGCAAATGCAGATCTTTTTATTTTTATTTTCCTGGCTTTGAGTTAAAATCTTACTTTTTAAATCAATAACTAATAAAGTTTACATCATGTAATTTAAATTGCACAAAGTGTGGAAAATAATGTTGCCACTGTTTTGGAAACCACAACACTAATGTAATTTTGTCATAGTCTAGATATAAATTAAATATTCACAAATCTTTTGCCCTAAATGTAATTTTCTGCCATTAGGCATAATTGTTTAGAGCCAAAACAGATTCAGACAAGCAGTACCAATGAAACGGCTTTATTAAATGTTTGACCTGCAGGCAGAAACAGAGATACTTCACTCTACCTGACAACCCTGCTAAGGTTGTCACTATAGTATAGAAGGAACTAGACTCAAATTATGCCCAGGACTTTTGCTAAACTGTATATTCTCCCTTAGGGCAAAATGAACAAGAGAAGTGTTTTTCCTAAGGCCAAACCTCCATATATTATGGAGCAAATTATACTTAAACTCTATGGCTGTGATTCCTGAAACTTATGGCAGAGTTGCATTGAATTTTGTAGCAAAAGCTTTTAATCATTTGATAACCTTCAATTTTTAAAAAATACCGAATGAGTTGAAAAAATATACCCAGCACCTAATACTAGGAGCTCTGCAGGAGGGGTAGGACATAGCCGTGTCCAGTATCGCCAACCCCAAACATTCAAAAAACATGAGTAAGGCCCCAAAAAATCAGGAGAGATTTTTTAAAAAATAATAAATTATAAATTTTGGATTCTTTTTGCTTGCCTGCAGGCTTTTGCATCTTTAGGTTACACTTGGGTGACATTTTCAAACTTCTCTCTGCAATCATGAAGGCTACAAAAAATTTCAACTTTGTACGGGACTGGGCGACAACTTAGTAAACATGTGTCAGCACAAATGACAATGAATCAATTAATCCTTGAATGAGTGATCTGTGTGTAGTATACACACAAAATACTAAGAGAAAAGACTATTATTAAGATTGCAAAGTGAAACACTCTACAAAAATTTAGGAAATGCCAGAATCAATGTTCATTTTTATTTTGGTCCTCTTATTCATATGTATTATGATAATCTTTAATTACATCATCACACAGGACCCCTGCCTCATTCGCAAGATGGGCACTGCTTATTTAATGAGCAGCTATTCAGTATTTTGTTTTATCCTTACAGTATTTTGTTCTATCCTTGGCCCAAGGGCAAACCCTGCTCTGAAAACAGAAATATTAATTTCCTCATGGGTGTAATCATGATAGTAACTCAGTGTTTTGCAAAGATTAATTAATTTGTCTTCACAAAATGCCTGTGAGGTGAGGGGGTAGGGTATTAGCCACATTTTATGGATGAAGAACTGAAGCACACAGCTGAACGTCAAAATTTTCCACTAATTTTGGGTGCTTGATTTGAGAATTTAGGATCTGACTTTTCAGAGTACTGAGCACTACATAGCACTTACTACATTCAAAGCACAGTTCCTGTGATCAGAACCCAGGGTCTCATGTCAGGCACCCAGAAAATGGGGAACACACAATTAGTAACCGCCTGCGAAGTTTGGTTTAAGGAATTTGCCTGGTGTCACATAGGAACTTTTTGTCAGAGGCAGGGATAGAATCCAGTTCTCAAGGGCAGCATTCAACTGCCTTAACCATTCTCTTCCTGTAGTCCCCTCTGTCATTCATTAGACACCTTTCAACCTCTGCAACCAATGAGGCAGGGGTCCTACACACAGCAGTCTTTCACCAACCGGCCCTACTTCATCTCCAGAGCAGCTCCATTCTGTGATTCAGCCATCTCCCCTTTAGGGTAATGCAGGGGGATTCCTCGAACCCTAGAGTTGTAGTAAAAATTGCAGGCTCCTCAACTTCAGTGGATAGGAGGGGAAAATAATGTAGATCAAGCATAGGAAGGTGCAGTAATATGGAGCTTTTCCCTTTCCCGCCCCACCCAACTACTGAGATTTTTCTGAGGTGGGGTGAGAGTTTGAGGCCTGTAGGATGGGAGTGCAGGAGGCCTTTCTGCTGGCTAGGGTGGCATAGCATACAGCCAGCAAACATGGTCTTTTGTGGATTGAACAGCCCTAGCATCTTGTGTATATTTGTCCTATGAGGTTGGTCCTAAATATTTCATTGCTTTCCTATTATACAAATGGAACCACTGAATTCCAAAGCCTACAAATATCATCACTCCTGATTCACAGAGGAGGAGAAGAGCAGTTTGCACCCTTCTGCACAAGGTGGCACTTGCAGACATACTTCATTGGATCCTTCATGATGTCTAAGTATGTACCTTTTTAAAAAAAAGTCTGTACTCACACTTCGCAGCTGTATTTCAAGGTTAGCTTATTACATGTAGTCACTTTGAATGCTAGTATACAGTGGGATTGATGCACTGCAGTTGGCAGAGCCCAGGCTGTGTATCCCTCCAATGGTGAAGAGTAAACCTGAGAGGAGTCCGATAGTGCAAGTCACCCATAACCCCTGCTCTGTGGGAGAACTTGGAGCCAGCTGGTGGGACAGAGGAGGGAGAAAATTTCAGAAACTTGCAGCAAGTGGGGTTCCTGTAAATTAAAGCTGCACTTCCTTCCTGGAATCCCTGGAAAGAGGGAGGCAGTGCTACTACTGTCTGTGCTTGTAGAGCGATGCATTTTCTCTTTGGCACGGTTACCCTCTGTGCAGAGGAGTACAAAGTGCTGTCTCCTCTTTATCTGTGGAAATGAATCGGGGTGATGCTGGTAGGCTTTGGAGTTAAGTGTTTACGTTTGTATAAAAGGAAAGCGCTGACATAGTAATGATGACAATTTTCTGTTTGTAGCTATATGTAATTTAATTAGGTTTCTTAGGATACAATTGTTTCCCCTCCCCCCCATGTTTAATAATTATGTGGGCACCAGGTGCAATTAATAGTATTTGCACCAAGAGAAAATCTTTTTTTTTCCCTTCACTATTGTGTAAATCTTTTCTTGTGTCTTTCACTTTGCAATAAAAATGCATACAGTGTTTAGTAGTTTCAAGGAATTGTTAACATTGATGTTCATTGCTTTACATATGTGTCACTAATGATGGCTGGTAGTTTCTATTAGTTCAATTTAAATATGTTTGCAACTGATTTCTGCTCTGTATTTTTAGTTTCATGTGTTGCACTAGCTTAGAACCCTTAGAATTTTCCAGCTCTGCTGCTGATTTGGGGTTTGGCACACATCCCAAGCCCCATGACAGATCTGTCCCAGTTTATTTGAAAAAGGGTTGAAACTAAGTAAGGGTCTCTTGTGCCTGAATCGGAACTGCATGGAATGCTGGTAAGACTACACCTCTGCTTGCCAGCTTAGCTGTGAACTTTTTGCTGTCTTTAACAGTTCCCTAAACAAGTTGAAAGACAACCTTGACTAGAACTGTTTGCTCTAGAATAAATTCCTATATTATTTTAAAGGTTGAGAATTTCAGCTTTGAGATGATGCAAAAGACAGTGGTCAGGACAAATAACTCTCATAGAATTGTAATGTGATTTTTTTTTTTAAAAAAGGAGAGCAGGATTTCAGTAATGTTTTTATGATGTACAATGGCAATTCAATTAACCCATTAAGTAATGACAAGTAAAAACTGTCATTTCATTCTGTTTTTTTCCAGCATTAGTTGTATACAGGAGTCCTGGAACAATTTTATAGTGGGGGTGCTGATGATGGAAACCATCGAAGCCATGTATTTGGTGTTTATTATTACTTCAAGCCAGGAGGTATGGCAGCACCCTTAGTTCCAGCACCACTGGTTGTACATCTGCATTTGTAGAAACATGGAGCTAAACAAAATAGAAAAATGAGAGAACAAATATAAATTAATTAGTTCTAAAAAAACTATTCTGTATTCATGTTAACTCTTGTTACTAATGAATGATTGATTGTCTACTATGTATTATCTTTTATCCAGGGACCCTAAAGTTCTCTGCAGCATAACAAACTACACACTGGGCATAAGGGTCACTTCATTCATCTCTAAGATGAACAGCAGTATTTAAACAGCACAGCAACACTACACAACAGTTCAGTTGAAACTGGTAGGCAATGTGTAATTACGTACATGAAATTCAGCTACTCACCAGGGGAAGTACTTGTGCTATTGAGAAAACAGCCTGTTGTTATCAGTAGTATTACATTAGCCCTGAGAAATCCCATTGTGCAAGTAACTGTACGAAGTAAAAGATGGTCCTTGTTCCACAGGGCTAAATAGTCAAAACTGTTTAGCATGGGAGATAAACAGAGGCACAGAGAGAAGAAGTCTCTTGCCTAAGATCAGCAAGCAAGTCAGTGGTTGAACCAGGAATAGGACCCTGAGTCCCATTTCTATTTCAGTGCTCTAAGCACTGGACCACACTGCCTCTCACACAGCCTGGGACTCTTATTTGATGCGTACCTTACGCAGCTCCATTTGCACTGGTTCCCTTGACAGTGTCCTTGTTTTTTAGTATCCTAGAAAGAGAAATACAGTATCACTTTCTACAGCAGGTAAGTATTCTTTGGAGATCTCTCATAGGAGAGCCGGTCAGATTTGACCTTGCACAATTTATGAGAATTGATGAGATTATCGCTGTCAGTAGTACATTTGCATGATCAGTTTTCTATTAATCAGTAATACAATAAATTAGTACAATGGGAAATGGTAGATTTGTAAGAACATAAGAACAGCCATACTGGGTCAGACCAAAGGTCCATCTAGCCCACTAACCTGTCTTCCGACAGAGGCCAGTGCCAGGTGTCCCAGAGGGAATGAAAAGAACAGGTAATCATCAAGTGATCCATCCCTTGTCGCCCATTCCCAGCTTCTGGCAAATAAGAGGCTAGGGACACCATCTCTGCCCATCCTAGCTAATAGCCATCGATGGGCCTATCTTCCATGAATTTATCTAGTTCTTTTTTTAACCCTGTTATGGTCTTGGCCTTCACAACATCCTCTGGGAAGGAGTTCCACAGGTTGACTGTGCATTGTGTGAAAAAATACTTCCTTTTGTTTGTTTTAAACCTGCTGCCTATTAATTTAATTTGGTGGCCCCTAGTTCTTGTGTTATGAGAAGAAGTAAATAACACTTATTTACTTTCTACACACCAGTCATGATTTTATAGACCTCTATCATATCCCCCCTTAGTCATCTCTTTTCCAAGCTGAAAAGTCCAAGTCTTATTAATCTCTCCTCATATGGCAGCTGCTCCATAGCTCTAATCATTTTTTTGCCCTTTTCTGAACCTTTTCCAAGTCCAATATATCTTTTTTGAGATGGGGTGACCCCCATCTGCATGCAGTATTCAAGAGGTAGGCGTACCACGAATTTGTATAGAGGCAATATGATATTTTCTGTCTTATTATCTAACCCTTTTTGAATGATTCCCAACATTCTGTTTGCTTTTTTGACTGCTGCTACACATTGAGTGGGTGTTTTCAGAGAACTATCCACAATGATTCCAGATCTTTCTTGAGTGGTAACAGCTAATTTGGACCCCATCATTTTACACGTATAGTTGGTATTATGCTTTTCAATGTGCATTACTTTGCATTTATCAACATTGAATTTCATCTGCCATTTTGTTACCCAGTCACCCAGTTCTGAGAGATCCTTTTTTCGCTTTTCACAGTCTGTCTGGTACTTAACTATCTTGAGTAGTTTTGTATCATCTGCAAATTTTGCCATCTCACTGTTTACCCCTTTTTCCAGATCATTTATAAATATGTTGAATAGTACTGGGCTCAGTACAAACTCCTGGGGGACACCACTATTTACCGCTCTCCATTCTGAAAACTGACCATTTATTCCTACCCTTTGTTTCCTATCTTTTAACCAGTTACCAATCCAGGAGAGGACCTTCCCTCTTATCCCATGACTGCTTAATTTGCTTAAGAGCCTTTGGTAAGGAACCTTGTCAAACATTTCTGAAAATCTAAATACACTATATCCACTGGATCCCCCTTGTCCACATGCCTGTTGACCCCCTCAAAGAATTCTAATAAATTGGTGAGGCATGATTTCCCTTTACAAAAACCATGTTGACTATTCCCCAACAAATGATGTTCATCCGTGTGTCTGACGATTTTGTTCTTTATAGGTTAAACCAGTTTGCCTGTTATGGAAGTCAGGCTTATTGGCCTGTAATTGCCAGGGTCACCTCTGGAGCGCTTTTTAAAAATTGGCCTCATATTAGCTATCCTCCAGTCATTTGGTACATAAGCTGATTTAAATGATAGGTTACAGACTAGAGTTAATAGTCCTGCAATTTCACATTTGAGTTCCTTCAGAACTCTTGGGTGAATACCATTTGGTCCTGGTGACTTATTACTGTTTAGTTTATCAATTTGTTCCAAAACCTCCTCTTATGACTCCTCAATCTGGGACAGTTCCTCAGATTTGTCACCTAAAAAGAATGGCTCAGATTTGGCAATCTCCCTCACATCCTCAGCCATTAAGACTGATGCAAAGGATTAATTTAATTTCTCCGCAATAGCCTTATCATCCTTGAGTGTTCCTTTAGCATCTCGATCGTCCAGTAGCCCCATTGGTTGTTTAGCAGGCTTCCTGTTTCTGATGTACTTAAAATTTTTTTTTGCTATTACTTTTTGAGTCTTTGGCTAGCTGTTCTTCAAATTATTTTTTGGCCTTCCTAATTATATTTTTATACTTAATTTGCCAGAGTTTATGCGTCTTTCTATTTTCCTCACTAGTATTTAACTTCCACTTTTTAAAAGGATGCTTTTTTTGCCTCTCACTGCTTCTTTTACTTTATTGTTTAGCCATGGTGGCTCTTTTTTGGTTCTCTGACTATGTTTTTTAATTTGGGGTATACATTGAAGTTGAGCCTCTATTATGGTGTCTTTAAAAAGTTTCCATGCAGCTTGCAGAGATTTTACTTTTGGTGATGTACCTTTTAATTTCTGTTTAACTAACCTCCTCACTTTTGTGTAGTCCCCCTTTCTGAAATTAAATGCTACAGTGTTGGGCTGCTGTGATGTTTTGCCTGCCACGGGGATATTAAATTTAATTATATAGTGGCCGCTATTACCAAGTGGTCCAGCTATATTTACCTCTTGGACCTATTTCCACTTATGACTAAATCAAGAATTGGCTCTCCTCTTGTGGGTTCCAGGTCTAGCTTCTCCAAAAAGCATTTGGAGGTGTCAAGAAACTTTATCTCTGCATCCTGTCCTGAGTTGATATGTACCCTGTCAATATGGGAATAGTTGAAATTCCCCATTATTATTGAGTTTTTTATTTGAATAGCCTCTCTAATCTCCCTGAGCATTTCACAGTCACTATCACCATCCTGGTCAGGTGGTCGGTAATATATCCCTACTGCTATATTCTTATTAGAGCATGGAATTACTATCCATAGAGATGCTATGGTACAGTTTGGTTCATTTAAGATTTTTACTTCATTTGCTTCTACGCTTTCTTTCACATATAGTGCCACTCCTCCACCAGCACGACCTGTTCTGTCCTTTTGATATATTTTGTACCCTGGTATTACAGTGTCCCATTGATTATCCTCATTCCACCAAGTTTTTGTGATGCCTATTTGTCATGATTTCCATTTGTAGTTTTCATTAATAAAATTGGTATAAGAAGCTAGTAGTCATTGAAACTTGGAGGTTTATAGGGAAAATACTATCCATTTAATTTTTAGTGAAAACATCATCATACTGTATTGTAAGCTAAGGATGTACCTGAACCAACATTTGGTCTGCTTAGTTTGAGACATGAACTCCTTCCCGCCTTTTACTTTCATTTCAGGCTCCAAATAAGCCCCACTCTTCCACTGTTCCTTTCCTGCTTCCCCAGATACCTTTCTTCCTCCAAGGTTGTCCCTACCTTTGATCCTGTTCTGGGACCTAGTAGTTCATGGAAGCTTTTCTGCTAGGTCCCAAGTATCACAACTTTAAAGTGTTGTGTATCCAGAATGCACTCTATGTCCCCAGAGTACATGGGATTTGAAGTTTTGTTGTGAATGGGCTTGCTAGAAAGGTGCTTAGACTTGTTCGGCCCACTGGATGGGATCCTAGTACCTGTGTGAGGGAACCCCTGGGGGTTACAAGAAGAGAAGAAGAGTCAGAATTTTCATAGAGGACTGAAGTAGACTAAATGGAGAGGGATTGTGAGAAAGAAAAAATATTTTTTAGCTCACATGTTGTCTCAGCATAGGCAGCATTTGAGGCCTGAAAAAATAATTGTGATTTGCGGTTAGTATTCACCTCTGTGTTGTAAATACATATTTTGCCAAGTACTGTAGACTTGATTCACACCCTGGATTGTTTCACCCGTGGCATAAAGATGCAAACCGCTTGCAACCTTCACCATGTAGGAAGAGTCTCAGAGTTGTCAGGTGCGGCCCAGAAAATGGACTCAGCATCTTCCCTGTCTAGCCGCTGCCTCCTACTAGACCTGCAATTTAAAAGTATAAAGCTGCCCTTCCCATCTGGAAACTGGGAGAGAGGTGTTGGTAATGCCACCAACCTTCCCCAGAAATGAACGCGGCAAGTGCAGGAGAAACAAACATCTGACTCCATGCAACAGGTGTCATTGTAGCTTGGTATGTTCATTGTGAAAATGCGTATTTTCCCACGAGACTGCAATAACTTGTCAAAATCTTTATTAATTTTTTTAAAAAAGACATTTTGTTGAACAAAAATCTTCTAAGAACTGCACGAGACCCCTTGTCCCCCATTGTTTTCCCCATCTCTATTTTGTGTAGTGGGGAGCTGAGGGGTGACAGTGTCAGTAGCTGGTGTGAATCTCTCTTTACTACGCTCCCTTTCTGATTTAACCATCTGACCAACAAATAACAATTGGAGAAGGATGGGGAAGTGAGCAGGCAAATTGACAGTGCTGATGTAAGCCTAGGAAGAAGCTCCCCATATCCCAGTGGCTCCAGTCGCATACTACATACAGCAGAGCTGGAAGAGGAATAGAAAAGAGGAGGATGTGGCGTGTAAGCTGCCAGAATGCCATTGAAATTTATCATGCTTCTCATTTCCTTTTCCCCTCCCTCTGCCCCAAGCTCACGCTATGACAGTCAGTTCTGTGTTATTTGCCATGCCACCAAACTTTGATAAGGTAACTCAACCGTGAAGGAGAATTGGTTTCATGGCTGAATGCAGAACCATTTTTGAAGCAGAGGTTTTACTAGTGATTTTTGCTTTTCACATTTTTACTGGCATTAGATTGACACAGTCTATTGCTTTTATGCTAGATTCAAACAACTACGGAAGCCAAGTCTACTGCTTATTTTGAATGACGCTTTCAAGTATCGTTAATGTCATTAGAGTTTCCTTCTTGTGCTGAGGGACCACAGCTGTTTCATGTTTGGGCTAGGTCTTAGTCTGAAAGCTTCAGGTTCAAACTCCACCCCTTTGATGGCATTTCACAAACGTGTTCAGAGGCATCCATTTTCTAGGCTACTCTTTTAACTAACCTATGATTATGCATTGCATCAAAGAAATACGTTCCCCTTGAACAACTTTTAAACCACAGATAAAATATACATCAATAGATTACAGTAACTTATGCTAACACACCATTTCTTCAGAAAGAGCACTTCAGGGACAGAAATGTGATGTGAAAAATAATAAACTTGAATACTAGCAATGGTTCTTGTTAGAACAGTGGTCAGGTTGGTACACCCTCTCCCGACAGTGTCTTGCCTGCCATCTTGCCTGCTCCTGGACCCACATCACTCTAAGAGCCACAGTGTCCTCTTCATGACTCAGCCCTCTGGCTGTTTCACGATCTGTACTCCCCTCTTCCGGGGGCCCTACAGTCAACTGTCCATCCACTTCCCCAACGGTAACTGCAGTCAGTTGTCCTGCCACTTCCCAGTGGTGAGTGGGAGGGACCTGGGCTCACCCACTACTCCAGGTTCCAGCCCAGGGACCCTGTACGTGGCAGCCATGTGCTGCATCCCCTCCAACTGCTCAGTGCATTTCCCTGGGCCACTTCCTGCAGCCCCAGCACCTTCTTTGCCCTCACCTCAGGGCTTCAGCATGCCACTCCTAGCAGCCAACCAGGAGCTTCCTCTGTCTCCCCTCTTCTTGCCCAGCACTGTTTTGTCCAAGGAGCTAGCTTCTCTCCATCTACAAGGCACCCAGTGCTCCTTCCTTGAGCTTCAGAGAGTAACTGCCCCTGCTCTGCCCTGCAGCTCTTATTATATGGGCCTGCTGGGCCCGGATTGGCTGCTCCTCACAGCCTCTTTCCTATGGGCCGCTTCCCACGCAGTCTCCCTAGGGCTCTATTAACCCCGTACACGTCAGTATAGGGTGGATGCACCATCACAAGGATGTTTGTATTTTAACTATCAGTTAATAAAGTATATTTTGTATATGTGAAGGATGGGCAATTCTTTTTAGATAGCAGGGACAGTAATCATTAGTGAGGCATTTGTCACACTTCATGTGCCATCAGGTCCCTGACTGCTTTTCCGTACCTGTAGTTCTTATCTCATACTCCCTGTTTTTGGAGTGATTCACTCCATTATTTCTGGCCCCATTTTCTATTGCCTGTTCTTTTTAATTTATGGCAACAAAGAAGCACCAAAGCATATTTGGATGATTACACATATTAGCATCTATATAATCTGGCCTATCTGCTGTACTGTAGGGACACCTGAAATATTTTTTTTTGACTGCATTGCTAAAATGTGCTGGCCTCATTAGAAGAGCAGTGTCGCACATGGCCCTTGAGCAACATTTTGGCTTCTCCTTTTTTTATGCATGAAAACGTGTCTAAGTTGTATTATTTCAGGACAGTGAACAGCTTGCTTCAGATCCAATATCTGTATTTGTCCTTGGGTTTCATTATTCTCCCAAACTGAGCATGTCACTCTACAGCATTCGCATCTAGATCTCCAAAACAATTACACCAAAGCAGCTTCAAAAGCTTTAAAACTAGATTCCTCTCAGGCAAGTGCTTTAGATTTGGTTTCCTACAGCCACACAGAAAAAGTTTTTTATTTTTATTTCTTCCAGTAGACATAATTGTATGTGTATGTTTCTTTTGGTAAGTTAGTCCGAATCCTGTTGATGTTAAATTATAATAGTTGACTAGGAAACCAATAATGGGCTTAAATTCTGTGCAGCTATTTCAGTTAAATGTAAGTGTTGGTTTTTTATTAACCTTTATGTATAGAACAAATGTAATTGATTTATTAAATATTTGGGAAGCCTTTTTGTTAATCCTTATAATAGGCTTGCGTCATTTAAAGTATGCAAACTCAATATTTAAAGAAAAAGTACTGAAATACTGCAAGCGTTATCTGGCTTTAATACCACAGTTATCATACAACTTGCAATGACTTAGAGTTTGTATAGTTTTGTATTACTGTGTATCATTGTACTATGGTAATCAGCGACGTGTGTGAAATACACACATGTGTGAAATACTTTTGGTTAGTATGACTCAAACTCTAGTTACTCATATTGAGCTTGATTTGTAAACATTTGGATTATTAGACACACACACATGGGTACCTGATCCTGGGGTGTAATGAAGTGTGGATGGACACACAATCAAAAGTTTGACATGACTACCTTTATTGCTCACCATGCTATTTCTTTCCCTCTTGTCCCATATTCTATGTCTATTCAGCCTGCTCATCTTCTGCCTCACATAGATTTCAAATACTTTTCTCCAGTCTCTGCAGAGGGATCTGGGGTTCCTCTCTCTCCCTCCTTTAAGGGAGTTGAAAGTGTGTCTTTCTTCCCTAGAGCAGGCCACAAGGGCTCTCTCTCTTCTAGGGGATGAGAAGGGTGTCAAGATTAATACCATCATCTTCCTCATTTCAGAGGTCACTGCTGCTTCTCTTCTCACTGTGGGGAGAAGGGCTGAAGGGAGAGGCTGAAGCGGCTGAATGAATGAGAGTTGTGTTCTGCATGCTCTGCTGCGTCTGCCTGTCCTGCTCTTATTGATGGCCAAACTTTGTGTGCTGGCTGAGTACAAGAGTGAAGAGGCATAGCACAGATCAGAGCTCCTACAGCTTAGCAGTGGATCGACAGGACCATTGTCCCCCAAGTATGGTGGGGACACTAGGAAGGATTTATGTGCCTGCTGGTGAGCAATTCTCTATGTAAAAGTTCAAAACCACTTTTTACTCCTTTAATAGTTCAAGGTAAGTTTTATTCAGTTTAGTTTTAGTCACATTAATGTTTCAGTCCATTGACTTTCTTCTGAGTGTTTTTGCAGAGAACTAATTTAACCTTTTAAAAAAAAAAAAATTCCCTTTCATCTTTGCAGGGAAATTGGTTTCTTCATGTGACCTGGCTCAACAGCCGACAACTAGTCTGTCACTGAAAGTTCCTCATTATATCTACCTTAGGCCCAGTTTACAGATTACCTGGAGTGCTTCATTCTTGATGTGAACTTCAGGTTCAGTTTTCAGATATAGGCAGGTGCATTCACACTAGCCGTTCCAAGCTTGTGATATATGCCTAGCTGAGGGACTTGAGTGAATGATGCTGAATGCTTCTAAATTAGTATGGCATGCCTATCATTTTAGAATCAGCTGTACCAGGAAGGTGGAATAAACCCGGCTTGAGATTTTCAAAGCAGTCTAGGGGATTTAGAGACCCATCTTCTATTAGTTTTAAACTCTGCTCCTCTTAGCAGTCATCCTATTGGTGTAGTTGCATTCAATATTATGGCTCAGCTGGAAGGAGTGGAGAAGTCAAAGAAAGAACGAAAGGGAAGGCTACAATGTTGTTAAAAACAATAAGATGGAAGGTCCCTGCCTGGTGAAGAATCTGGGTGCTTACTCAGGGGTTGACCATGTCTTTAAATGTGGATGATAGTGAAGTGGCAAGCAAACATGGAAGGGCCCACCAGTTTTCGATCCAGTTACAATATAGGATGTAGGGCATTCCTGTTGCTGCAGTCAGGATGCCATCCAGGTATAGATCCTTAGGCTAAAAATAATTGTTTGAATTTGATTTTGAGTATGTACTTAGGCTTCTCTTTAAAGGATAAAATATATATGCTTCAAATGATGTTTATTTATTCCCAGACACATCTGGAGGGGCAGTGAGAGCAAACATAAAACAAAATAGTGAAGGCAAGTTTGTGGTTATGAATACTTTAGAGCAGTTACTTAGGAATCATGAGATAATGATAAGCCCTTAGATGATATGGTGTCTCCTTGAAGCAAGCCTCCTTACTATTAATGGGAGCTACATTCACCTATCAAGAGGGATACTCCAAAATATTCTGCTCTGCCATGCTCCTGAGGTCATAATCGTGGTATGTTTATACACAAAAGAGGAAGTAAATGAGTAATTTAATTAACATTTAAAAGGGAAGGTACTTAAATTGTAATTCAATATTGCTTTAAAAAGGGTACTGCTAGGTGAGTGTAACAGATGAGAAATTACAATTCCAGTGGCTTTCAGACCATTACTCCCAGGAATTTCTTAAATCAGTACAACTGCAAAAAATCATCCACCTTTGCACCCTGAAATGAAAAAAAGTGACTTGATATGTTGAATCCCTGCTCCTAACTTGTCTTGCTTACAATCTAAATAGACAGAACAGCTAAAATTAGGAGGAAGGAATGTGACAAACAAGCACAATGATGGCTGGCAAACTTTATATTAGTTCCTTTATTTTTTTGACTGGAGTATGTAGTGTTGCAGTGGGGCAAGGAGGAAAGCCAACAAGGATGAGCTCATAGGAATATTGGAGAGGGTGAAGCAAAAAGGCAATGAGCTGAAAAGAAAGGGGAGAGAAGAGATTGCAGGATGGTGAGGAGCAGAGCGGACAGGAAATGTGCGTCTGGGAGCTGAGGGAATATGAAGGAATAGGCAGGAAGGGAGTCTGAGAAAGGAGCTTCAGAAACAGCGGATAGTGTCTTCCAGCAGAGAAAAACCAACATTAATTACCTGGAGAAAGCTCTCTGCTGAAGGCCAAATCTTGTTACGGACTGAAATTACACTCTTTAAACCAACAGAGTAAAGTACACTGTGACAGAGTGGACAAGGTCTGGAGGCCTCATGGCCCTGCCTCATCCCACCCCAGAAGAGGGTCACAGAGAGGCCCTCCAAACTACCTAGAGCAGTTCTGTGGGACACAGCAAATGAGGAGGCTGCAGGGAGCAGCCAATCAGGGCCCAGCAGACTCATATAAAAAAAGCTGCAGGGTCAGCATGAGTTCAGTCCCCTTTCAGGGACCAGGGGAGCAAGAGGTGCTCCCGGCTGGCTGCAAGGGCTAAGGTAGTTGCTGGCAGGGATTGGGGAAGTGAGGGAATAGCTTCCATCTGGCTGCCAGGACTAAATTAAGGTGGCCTCTGGGGAAGTGGCCCAGAGAAACGCAGTTAGTTAAAGGGATGTGGCGCATGACTGCTGCTTAGAGGGTCCCTGGACTGGGACCCAGAGTAGTGGGCAGGCCCAGGTCTCTCCTTCCCCGCAACAGCCATTGGGGAAGTGGCTGTGCCTTGAGAGAAGGGAATTTGGGCAGGCCCAGAGAAAGGACTGTCTGTGGACCTCTTACTCCCCTGGAAGGGGGCTGAACTGAGACTGACCCAGCTGGAGAGCTGGGGTCAGAGGACTAAAGGGCAGGCATGACTTTCCAGGGAGGAAGTCCTGGGGGTGCTGCTCTATCTCAGAGCAGGAACCTTCGCACATAAGCTGGCCCACTAGGTACTGAGAGAGGCTCTGTTGGTCTGGTAAAAGACTGAGCCTAGGGTCGGCCACAGAAAAGGATACACCAATCGAGGGTACCGAGATGGACCCTGTTGGGCTGTTTAAAGACTGAGCCCAGGAAGGGCTGCAGGAAGGGGTTTTGTTTGTTTGCACACAGACTGTGTGTGACTCACCAAAGACCCATCTGACAAGTGCAGCAGCCAATAGGGGACACCATGAGCCAAGAAATTGAGAACTGCAGGCACGCACACACTCGACCATGGGGCTGCTTGTGAGATGTGGGTGCCACCCCATTACACATACCAGTCTGTAGTTTAAAATAAGTAATAAAATATTTTAACCTGACTTTTTTTGTAAATCTTCATAAGTGAACTCCCAGTAGTCATATTTCTTTTCTCTCAAATGCCTGAGGACAGAGATTCTGAAACCTCAGATAAATGTACATATAATTATGTAACTTTGTGAGGTTAAAGTCTTCCTATTCATCTTAGTGGGCTTAAAATGCACATATGCTAGCAGTTTTCTCTGATGTGTTCGTATGGGGGTGTATATCTGTTGCAGTGGGTGACAGGAGAGCCTGCTGTAGCTGAATTTGAAATGACAGATGGGTTGAGGAGGTGGTATTTGGATCTAGAATATTTTTAGGCTAGAATTCAGATTTGGGTCCAGTGGCAAAGATATTTTATGAGCTGTTCTGATTAATATTTGCCACGAATTGAAGAAATCTTGGGATATCAACTACACTCATGACATTAGCATTATCTTGGGCCAAAACATTAATGAGAGTGGCATTTTTTGAGATTATAGACATATCAAGTTTAGATCCATAAAATCCTTCCTGTCTGAATGTAGCCTGGATCTAAAACTGTTGAATCTGACAAATTAGATTGAAAAGGTTTGAAATTCACAATTCTAGTTTTGGTCATTTCCATCATACTTATCAAGCCTATGGCTTTCTTGTTCCATGTGAAATAAATTGGATTTTTTTTTTTTTTTGGTATTAAGTTTTTTAAAATGACACATTTAGGGGAGTGAGATGTGTTCTTTATATAATTATATAAGATCGGTCCAAAGGTCTTAATTTATTATAAAGGTAAGTCCTTAATGAAAAAACAATGTTGCAGAGATGTTTATTTTGGGGTGAGATATCTTTCAATTCAGTCATGTGTGATGTGACATTGTTGCCCCAAATATTTCTTACCATATGAGAAATCAACACAAATGAAAACTAGAAAGCATTTGTGTTAGGACAAGAAGCAATGCAAGCTTCAATAAGGTGACTTCACAAAACTGTCACAGAGATATTTCACTTGAGACATTCTAGTTTGACCTCTGTCTCACAATTCCCGACTTTTGTCAGATTAAACAGAAGAGAGGGAATTTGCAAACCCCTCAAGAAAACTGACAGTTCCTTGTAGAATGTAGCCTATTTCTAATTTCCATATATTTTCCTTCAGAGGAATGGTTCTCTGAGAGCACATTAGCCTTCAACCTTGGCAGGTGTGAAAGTAAATCTGCAGCATTATGACTGAAATGTTATACCTGCTTATACTGAAACAGACATGATAGGTGACAAATGACAGAAGCGTTATTGGGTCAGGTGAAGTCTTAGTCATAATCCCTTTCCCCCTACTTTTCGCTTGTGTAGCAAGGAGAATCCTTTTTCAAGGATTATTAGCACCACCTGCTACAAAATTCCTAGGGGAGGACAACACGTGCTTTTTAGATTCACATTCTAACGCTAGAATAGGCAGAAAAAGGGCACAAACTCTGAAGATATTGTAATGAGTACCTACTCTGGTTCATTGTTTAGTCAGTCCCTTCAGTGTGAAAATATATTGCTGAGGATATATGGTACTATTCTCCCATTTTAATTTAAAAAATTAATTAAGTGAAACTTTTGAGCCACATCGTTTTGAAGGACTCAGACACTGTACTGATGCTGTAAATTGTGTAACTAGGCCTACCAATATGTGAATGGTCTGCTTTGCTCCTGGTTCCTGGGCAACACAGGTAGCTCCATCTCCACAGTATAGGGTTTTTTTTGCCCCCACTTTTTTAGGCTTCAGTTTCTCTTCATACATGAGGCACATCTTCCTCTGAAGAAGACCTATGGAACAGTGATGTCCCCCTCTTGGATGGGCTACTTTTGCCCTGCTTTTCACTTGGATGCCTTCCCCAGATTGCTCACAGGAGTCAGAGGCAGTCTCCGTGGTTAGTCAGTGGGTACATAGCTTGACCATCCTGTGAGGTACCAGGGCTAAGGCAGAGACTTGGAGAAGGGTTCCCAAAGATAAGGAGGCCAAGAGTTCCTACTTTCACTCCAGCTCAACGCCCATCCCCGATTTGGCATTTGACATTTTTAGGAGGCCAGATAAAAGGGTTAGCCTGTCCTTTCAATTGACACCCTGAATTGATACGTCTCATTTCATGTCATGACTGCCTAATTTGAAAAAACACAGGTGAGCTCTGGGATCCCTCCAAAAACTGGTGGTAGTAGGTGCTTTGCACCTAAAGTTTCTGATTGCAGAAGCCATTGGAACCTGGGAGTGAATCTACCCCCATTGTGTTTTAGAGTGAAGCGAATGCTGATTGAGTTGTCAAGTGATTACCTCCTCAGATTAGATATTGAGATTTGTGTTTTGATTTATTCAGTGCAGCAATAGTATCTAGAAGTAGCTTAATGTAGTGGTATGGAAATTGCAGTTGCAGTGGCACTGACCTTGTCATTTGTGCATAGAAATGACCTTTCTGAATTTTTTGTTAGAGCATTTAAGATTTATTTTGGCATTGTATCTTCATTTTTCTTTTCTGGGATTTCTCAACATTGCAAGGAAAAGTTTAGTACAGTTTTTTTTTGTTAAAAGTATCTCAAAACACTCCTTTCTAAATAATTAAAGAAATTATATGAAATAATTGCAAAGTCCTTCCTCTTCTGTGATAAATATCTGCTTTTTGATAAAAAGTTAGAAAATTCTGGGTGTAGTAGACTTGGCTATTACATTGTACACCTATTACCCTACTGGGGCTTCAGTTCAAAAAGGGACATGGAATCTTAAACTCATTATTCTGTATATTCCTATGATCGAAGGTGCTGTCTCTGTTAATGCGAAGCCTAGAAAATCTTCGTCAGACATAAATAGTGTTTCTTAAAAGAAAAGAAAACATATTTTGTTTCTGATCACCACCTTTGCTGTTCTTCCATGTTCTCATTTACAGATTCAAATGTAAATTTCTAAGGAGTCTGTAGTCGTTTAGTCTTGGTCCTTTCAACTCTGTACCTTTGGAATCTGAAATTGATGGAACTCTGTGTGGTAAATTTTTTCAAAGCAATATGTGGTGGTGTTGACTAGTCCCATTGCTGACTAACAGATTTGTGTGTATATCTTCCAAACACCACTTAAACCACTCTGAGTCATATCAGTATTTTGAGAGCCTTCCTTTTTTTTTTCTTTTTTCCTATTAAGATTAGAACACTATTGGTAGATCAAAAGATCTCCAGAATTAATGATTTTGCAGTGGGTTGAATACGTTTTAGAATGAAGTTTCTAAGTCAAACTTGGAGTCCATTTTAGAAATTAGATTAGGTAAAGATCTTAATTTTATTCTTATTAATTTGAATGGCCATTTGAATGAGCTATTACATTTACAGGCAAATGTATTAAGCAATAGTTCTTATTGTTGGTGAATGCAGTGGGTATGAATGCAAGTTTTGCATCCCAAGCAAATGACAAGTATCCATAATGCATTTAGTAACACCAAGTATTGCAAATTTGACTGATGAGGCTGTTGCTTTGCTAGGCTGATATAATGTTTTATATGTTATCAGGGTACTAGTCAAACATTAGTGAAACTACATCTCTTGTTAAGATTACTAGGTGACAAAGGGACCCAGCTAGATATTGCTAGACTGAAATATTTAAGATCGGTAGATGGAGCCTAGGAATCCATAGTCCTGGATGGAGAAAAACATGGTTGATAGAAATCGCCCAAGACCAAGGCATTAAATCTGATGAGCTGGAGAGTATTTCTTTCACTAACAGAATGACTGAGGAGGAGACAGTCTGAGCTGGTGTGATAACCTACCAGAGTCTAAATTCTCCAGTCAAAATAACATTACCATTTAACTTTTATGACTGTGAATCTGTCTAGAGCAGTGGTTCACATATCACTACACTGACAGCTGGCAGATTACATGGTTGTTGGCTTTCTGCTGTTTTCTGGCTGTTTTATTTTTAGTTTCTTTTAATGTGATTCCATAATTTCCCTTTGCTATATAAGCAGTTGCTGTAGTTGCCCCAGGAATGTGGTTTGCCCACTTGATCATTATGAGCTGGAGAAGCGATGGTCCACAGCAGTCTTTCTATGAAGATAGGGTGCATCATATGATAAATCTTTGAGAGCTCTTGTAGAAAGTGGGGTAGAAAACAGAATTATTGATTCCACTGTAGGACTGTTTCCAGTGCTTGTAGAAAGTGGAATGGAATTCACAAGAAGGCAAGGAGAGACGTTTGAGATGATCGTGGCACTTGGCTGAGTAGAGTTTGGGCCTGGTGCTTGGTTGAGGGGAGCTGGTGCTGGGGAGTGGCATGGAATTTGAGATCAGATCCCTTGGTGTATTAGAGATAGGAAGATGTAGTCAGAGTGCTGAGTTTCTTTGAGAGGTCTGAAGATAGGGATTGAGCCTCTGCTGTTTAGAGGTCAGGATGAAAGTGGGTTTGGGTAAGAGTAGGATCAGCCCCTGCATGTTAGAGTACTGTCCTAATTAAGAACGGAATTGTGGTCATAAAGTTGTTACTTATATTTACATTTCATAACAATAGATAATAGTGTCTCTTGAGATCACTTCAGTCAAAGACACAAATACTGTGGCTTTAAAAAGCAGAGAAACAATACAGCACAATAGGTTTCCAGGGCTGTGTTGGAGCATGAGGATGTCAGCATGCTTATGCACATCATCTAGGAGGTAAGCAGAATTCATAGCTGAAGCCTAGAAAACAGCAACAAATAAGTTGTTTTGTTTTCCTTAAATCAGAGAGAGGGAAAGATGGTGTGTGCATGTGAGAGAGTTTTTGGGGAGAGCAGGTTATGTTTTGGGTTTTTTTTTAAATGGGAATATTGGCAGAAGGAAGGATGGGATCTTTTGGAGTAAGATAACTATGTAGGGGAGGGATAAGGGAGCATGAGTGCTGGGGAGAAGAGGGGATCGCTTGGTACAAGAACTCTAGCCGCGGAGCTATAATTTGGCTTTCTGCTGGTATTGGAGTGGGAAGGCGTAGCTCAATGAACTCTGGTTAAAAGCAGGGAAGAACTAGTCACCAGAGACTGATTTGAAATGGAAAATAGGTTCAGCCATTGCAGGAGAGAGAAGTGACTGGAGGGCACTGGGAATTTCGGCTGCGAGAGAATGGCTTAATTTTTGCCAGTCTCTTCACTGTACTATCTGAGTCAGTACTACTCACCACATGCAGGAACTTAATCTTGTGCTCTGAAATAATCTCTGCCTATTAGCATGAGAGCTATGTTTCAGAACACTTAAACAGTATTTAAGACTTATCTATGTGGCTGTAAATTACCGGGGTGCTAGAATTCCGTTACATATTTTGTTACCTTCAAGGGCATTCCATTTTTCTCAAAACAAACAAACAAACAAAAAACCCATATTGGTCTCTTGACAGTAATCATCTAGCAATAGGTTCACAAATTGCAGGTTATAATCTGTTACATTTTTTAAAAAACAGTCAGAAATCTGGAAATTAGGATTATTTGGAAGCTTCCAATTGCATTCAGAATCAGTATAATAATAAGCAATCAGTAATATACTACACTACACCAAAAGCAGAGAGCAATAGTATCACCCTGCTATGTGTAGAATTCCTCGATGCATGGAAGTGCACAAATATTTTACTCTGGACAGATTATTTGGAGAAGAAGCCAAGTGGCAAATAGTGAACAGCTTTCAAACATGTCCAACCTCTAATCAATATCTTCAGTTCTAGTCTGGAATGAAGAAATTTAAAACAGAGGTGGTGGCTTTTTAAAAAAACTACAGAAACCCTTTGATGCTCTGTGGGTCAGGAACATAATTATTTGTATTAACCCACAGGGAAATCTTGAGATCTCAAGTCATTAGGGTGACCAGATAGCAAGTGTGAAAAATTGGGATGGAGTGGGGCATAATAGGTGCCTATATAAGAAAAAGCCACAAATATCAGGACTGTCCCTATAAAATCGGGACATCTGGTCACCCTACAAATCGAATATAAAATGTATACGTATTTTCTTTGTGTTACTAGTCGTCCATCTGTTCCCTTAAATTAGTATATTTCACATTAAGATTTACATAATCTGTAATGTAGCAATATCACCCCAGTTCATAACACGCAAGGAGTACACTGATACTTCCCCATTTTCATATTGGTGTTGAAACTGACATAATTTTCTTGGTGAATTTATTCATCTGATCCATAAAATGCAAAAGACACCTGTAAATAGCAAAGGGTAATTTGTTCTGTTTCTTTGATATGTTGTTTGAAGTTTGTCTTATGGATCCAGTAATTTAAAAGTGGCCGGTGGAAGTAATGTGATTTGGGAATAGATATTGGAAGGACACTAAATGTATATTTTAATTGAATTATGACAATATTTTGTTTTATAAAATACTTCTCACTGTGCCTCATATGCATGTGATGTATGATATTGCAAGCCTGGCTTTGTGTCTCTCCACATTATTTCAATCATTAAAACTGTTTTGTACATTGCTTACAGTGTGAAACAGAACATCGGTAATTATAGATGTGAGGTTACCTCTGATTATTTCTCTTTTGCTTCCGAGTGAAAATGTGACTTCACATAAATAATTATCCTATCACCCATTGTCTTGATGTTTGCAAAATTAGGGTTAGGACAAGACCTATTTACTGGAATTGTATATTATAATTTTTGATGCAGTGGTTTACACTTGAATGACGTGTTGCATGTATATAAAACAACAATTGATCTAAAAATGACCCAAACACAGCACAAGTTGCTCTAGAATATGTATCGGTGTGTACACACTATACTCATCACTTGAAGTCCCTCTAACCACTTACACATGATGGGTGGACTGCATGGCTGCTCAGTGGTAGAATCTTGTTGTGTGTTTTGAGACACTGCAGTCTGTAGAGCTGCTGATGGCCAGTTCAGGGCATAGCATAGGTTAGCAGCCTTCTGTGCCAGCTGGGGATCAGCCATGCTCCCTCATCTTGATATGCCTGCTGTATCACTTAGTGATTCCCCTTTTCTGCTTCCCAGTTAGTGCAGTTATCGCATTAATTCCTGTATTGGGGATTCAGACTCAGAGGCCTTTCTGGTAGAATTAACATTGCTAAAGGAATCCTTTGTTTTCTGGTGCAACATGGGTACTGCTGCTGCATCTTGTGCTTGAAAATTATGCTTTTCCAGCGGGATATCTCAAGACATCTCTTTCCTTGCAGAGGGAACGTTACTAGTAGGACTGTCTCAAAATCTGCCTTCCAAAGTGGAAGTACCGGTGACAAGAGCTAATCTGAGTATCCTGCTATCTGAAAGGTAGTCATAGAGTCACAGAGGTTAAGGCCAGAAGGGACACCAGATCATCCCCAGTTTGATTTCCTGTATGTCACAGGTCTCTAACACCACCTAGCACCCACACACTAAACTGAACAACTCAAATTAAACCAAAGTATTACAGCCCACAGGAGGTTAAATTGTTGTCACAGGCAGAGAAAACAGTTGGGACCAAGGTGCACCAATACCCAAGAACTCTGCAGTGGCAAATAAATGATTACATCAGATATACCTAGATAATCCTGGCCCGTGACTCTGTATCCTATGCTGCCGAGGAAGGCAAAGATATTGCAATTCCAATTTTAGCTGCAGAGATTGTACAGCTCTAATACAGATATAGACATACTCAAAAATCCTGCAGATCTGATTGGAAATAAACCAGAGGCTTTTCTTGGGAGCAAGTGGATGAAATGTGTAGTGGATCAGAAAGTTCCTGGAAGTCTTTTGTTTGGGGTTTGCGAGGGTAGCTGAAACAACTTTTTTTTTTCTCACATGGAGAGTTATGGCGTTATGTCCTTATTGATAATATATTTAGGAAAATTATGAAAAGAATAAAATATCACCAGAATGATCATTGAAACAACCATTAAAAGAAGTTGTTATGCCTGTTGGTTATTTTTTCTCTCAAATAATGTCATTGACAAAATTTTAAATTCCACAAAGACAAATATAGTTATCTCCATGGGAAGAATATATGACCATGCATTTATACATTTGATCATTTAAATAGCATTAGTTAAGATTTTCAAAAAGAGATGCCTGTAGCTAGGTAGTAACTCCATCTTTATACACCTAAATAAATTATTTGTTGAGTGTGTAGCAGTTTGCACTGATGCTCTCGTGGGATTCACTGGAAGCTCACAGTTTGTGAAAATCAGGATACTTATTGCCTAAAGATGAATTTAGGAGCTTAACTTCAGGTTCCCATTCCTGAAAATCTTGGCACGTTTATAGAAGGTATACATAGAAAAAAAGATGCAATAAGGAGGGCTAAACACAAAATTGTGCAACAGAAAGTAAATAACCCTTAATAAAAATTATGGGGGTATAATATAGGCATTCATTGGCATGAATGAAGGTGGGGGACTTGGATCACTCTACGGCAGTGGTTCTCAAACTGTGGGTTGTGACCCTGTTTTAATGGGGTCGCTAGGGCTGACTTAGACTTGCTGGAGTCGGGGCCAAAGCCCGAGGGCTTCAGCTGTGGGCGGCAGGGCTCAGGTTACTGGGGAAGTGGAACTTTGGCTTTTCCCCCATCCCCGGGGTGGCGGGGCTTGGGCAGCTTCAGGCTTCTGGTTGCCCTCCTGGGGTCCTGTAGTGATTTTTGTTGTCAGAAGGGGGTCGCGGTGCAATGAAGTTTGAGAAGCCTTGCTCTAGGGTAAAGAGGAAGAAGTGGCCCATGAGTGGACAAATGTGAAATAAATTCTAAAGACTTATTGTAATTTGTGAATTTATCCTTTGCACAAATGAAATGTTTTTCCATGACTAGGATGTATGATGGGGTCACATGTTTCATGACAAAATTACTGGAAAAGGAGATAAAATTAATACTTCATCATGGTAATGATTCACCATTTGTTTACATTTGATTGGCCTCTGCAGGATGCTGAAGGACGATTTTGGTCAAAACATTTCACATTCAGTGCTTTTGAAATCTCTATTTTCCTTAACCAAGTGTTTAAAAGATGAAAGATTTTGGTGCGAGTAAAAACAATATAACTCTTCTATAAAATGTTTCAAATGATATCCAAATAAAATCATATCTATAACACCCAAAAGCAATGTTAAAAGGAGGTTATTAAAGTTGCAAAGTCAAGACTTCAAAAGGGAGGAAAATGCCAGAATTAATGTTGCCGGTGCAACGTGAAATGGTCTTTGATCACTTTCTGATTTTTTTTCCACAGTGCACATGCTGGACAGTGCTCACTCAGTATTTTGTTTTCTCATTGTTCAGTGTGTTGCCCCATGCTGTTACCCCGAAAACAGATGTAGGGTACCTCTAGATTAGCTCATCTATTGCCCCCTTCTGGGTTTATTAAGGGTTCCCTCCAAACAGACCACTTATTAAACAATCTGTTCTCCTAAGGCATGGGTCTCCAGGGTGCCTAAAGTAGTACCTGGAGGACACAGATACAGCCGTCCAATAAATGACTGACCCAAAACAAGGCACCTTTTCTTGGTGCAAACAACAATCCCTGATACAATAATATTCTAAAACACAAACCCAGCAAGTTATAGAGCACCTCAAACCACAATAACAGTTGAGATTATTCTAAGTGGAACACTATGCTATACTACACTATGATTGTAACTGACAGGCTTACTCTGCTGACTTTGATGTTTTCTCAGGTCTCTGCCTCTTCTCCGTCCGTGTCCCAGTCTGTGTTTCTGTGTTCCAGTGGCAGGGCAGGGCTCCTACTGCTGCTGCCGCTGCTTCTTCACTGTCAGCTCCTGTCAGCTTCTAACCTCTCAGCTGTCCACTGACACACTGACTTTTATACTCTCTTGTCAGAACTTCTGGAGACTTCTGCTAATGTCTTCCTGTCTGATTTTTTTTTGTGCATGACAACTGCCAACTTTCCAATCATTCCAAACGGTCAGTTCTATTTTTAGCCTGCAACCGTTTACCTCAGAGATATGACCTACTGACCTTCCCCTACTTTGGTGTTCCCACCAATTTTATTTTTAGTGTTATGTGACCTGCAGCTTCTAATGGTGGAGTGACTCTTGCTTATTCAAAATGGAAGCCAGAAATAAAAATGGAGTCTGGGGGATTTCTCTGGTATCAATGCCTTGTTTACTGCATGATATTCAAATTCTGTTCTGAAGACAGAATTATTAATTTCCTCCTGGACTTTCCTGTGACACACGTACTGTAGTATCAGAGTGCTTCACAAATATTAATTACTGGTAATTCATTTTCACAAAAATCTTGGGAGAGGAGAAGGATGTTTTTGCCTCCATTTTACAGATGGAAAACTGAGGCATGGAAAGATTAAGGTAAAAAGTTTCCACTAATTTCAGGTGCCAAAGGTGAGGGCTAGTATAGAGCTGGTCAGAGAAATTGTGAGGAAACATCTTTTCATCAGTATTTGTCAATTTGTTGAAATGGCAATGGCTACTATGCCTTTTGTGGGAAGTATGCCATGTAGACCACCTACAAGCAAAGTCTACGGCTCCAGTGCAGCCTGGATTGCCCTGGAGCCAAGGCTCCATTCCCTTTTGCAGACAATTACATTTTTTGTCTTGTTCCTAATCAGAATGAAACCAAATTTCAAAGTATCAACTGATAGCAATAGTAGTTGTCTTCCTCTGTGTGGACCGGCACCAGCAGGGAATGGGACCACTTAGCCAGCAGATTTCACAAGTATTTGCTGACAGTAGGGGAATGGTGAACCTCGGGAACCTTGGGTTTCATTCCAGGCTTTGGAGGTGAGTGTCTTCTTGTGGTCCTTCGGCCCATTCCCCGCAAGATTAACAGCCTCTACCTTGTCCCCGCCAGCCTGTCCCAGTCTTGTCTCACCCCACTTCCAGTGCTTTGTCTCAATCCCATGCTCTTTATCTAGCCATTCCCACTGTCCTCTGTTCAGTCTTTCATCGCAGTCTGTGTTCAGCTCCTTATCTGAACTCAGTCTCCCCCCAGCTACATGCCTGCTGGCTCTCAGTCCCCCTCCATTTTTTGTCTCCCCAGCTCCCAGTTTCTCCCTGTCTCCTGCCTCAGTCCCAGTTTCCATCCTTCCTCCTCCCAGGGTTCTTGCCCCAATCTCCCTCCCTCCCCATTTAGATCTGGTTCTTGTCTAGTCTACATTTGAATCAGGCAGCTTCCTTCTCCACCCCACCTGCTTCCTCCTCCACCCTTTCCCCAGCAAGGGGGGTCAACAGGAGCACAGGAGAGACTGTCTTAAGTTCAGATTTCCAGACCTGGACCTGGCATGGCCCACAGCATCCCAGGGCTGCAGTTAGAGCCTGTTCAGTGCAGATGGAATCTTTGGGGAATGTAGCTGTTAAAATCTCAGTAGCCTCTCTTGGGCTTGTAGGAATTTGCCATTTTTCAAAGCTTGTAACTGTGCCAGATTTTGATATATTTTCATGGGGACAGTAAAAGGTACATCCCTGATACAAAGGCTACCCCCTGCCAAATTTCACATACCTCCTCCAATGCCTGGGAGTGCTGGAACTTTTAGAAGAAAAGGTCGCCAAAATATTTTTTAACATGGACAAAATCATATACTTTTTCCTAGCCCTGTTCTCAGAAATGCCTGAATCTTTTTGTCCAAAATTTAAAAAAATCAGCCTGAGGAAGTCAACTGAAAATAGGGACTTACAATGGGAAGTGTCAGGCAACCTTAAAAATAGACAGCACTATCAGTCCCACCTGTAATATAGCACAGTATAATGTATAATTAAAAAATAACATGGTAAGGAATTGCCAAACTGTGTACCTATTTGTTTTCCTTTGAAGTTGTAATTTCAGCTTTGTATATATTCTAGCAATGTTCTCTGTTTTCCATATGCATTTTATTTGTCTACAGAAGTCTTTTTAAGGAATACAGAGCAATAAATCCTCTGTTTCTTCAAATTCAGTTTGGAAAAGACAGTGAGATTAAACACTGTCATATTCTTTAAGGTCAGTTCCCACAATCCTATTTTTCCCACACTTTTGCCCTTGCAAACATGTCTTTTTGATGATGCGTTTTCAGTGCATTATTTCCTGAAAACAGAAAGCACAAGCAAATTCATGGTAATTTTCATCCTCTAACTATACCAATCAGCAGTTATCCGCTCTTGGTGTCTGCCTGTGTGTGGGTTTAATGGGAACTTCCTTAGCTGAAAATGTGAAACTATTTTTACCAGCAATGAGGGGTAGGGAATATTGTGTCAACTCTAAGCTATTCTACCTAGCCTGTCCCCAGTGCTCCAAGATGCAGGTTTATTTTCCACCATGGCTAGTGCAGGCCTTCTCATGGTATCACTGATCATTATAGGGCTGAATGTATATAAACTATATACATTATAGGACTGATGTATCATTACATTATAGGTCTAATGTATACAAATAATATTCTTATCAGCAATCCAGTTTCAGTTTAATTAGCTTTTTCATAACATTTTGTATTGTTCCACTGATGCCCTAAAATGGGGTTGACATCTATATTTTTTGTTGATACTTCCCCAGACTTCGTATATCTTTCTGCTTCTTTTTGTGCAGTCTGACTCCTAAAATCACTGTCAGATATCTGGGGGTTTGAGCTCTCTTCTCTCTGTGCTACTGTTTGGCCTGAAGGCTGGTTGATGCCAGCATGCCCTCCATTTTCTAGGTATTTATACTGTGTCCATCACATCTTCTTTTTTTTTTTTTTTTTTTGGTGACACATGGTCTTGGTCCTTAAGCATCCTGTTGACACAACCTGATGCCCATCAATCATACATATTGTCTGGTGTTGTTCTTTCCATTATCTGTTTAAAGAATAGAGGAGACAGGCCCAGTGGACCCACCTTCAAATGACACAGACCACTCCACGGGTATCTGCTTCTTTGGTAGCTATGTGGAGACTAAGAGGTTTTCTACACCTTGCAAATATGTAAACAAAGTACTGATACTTAGAATACTTTTCTCTCACAGATACCAGAGTGCCACATAGCAAAGTACTGTTTTGGAAATGGGAAAACTGTGTTGTTGTCTGGTTCATACTTGTGCTTATGAACCATGACCCATTTAAATCAGTGTTTGTAGTAGATTTACCTCTCATAGATTAAGTCTTGGATTGACCTTAGAGCTTGGAGCCTGCCAGGTTATAGCAGTGCTGGTTACAATCAGACAGCCGTTTAGTCATAGGTCTCTTGGTAACAGCAGAACCTATTGAATTAATGTCAAATGAAATAAAAAGCTGAGTTGACTTTTTAAGGGCTTTAGTCCAGTCCAGATGAAATCTAGAAACCTTTTCAAATCAACCCTGTATGAAAGGTTTTGGGAGGAAGGGCTTCTGAGTTTTTAAGGATGTTGGCAGAGTAATTTATTGATCAAAGGGGAATAATTAGGGCTGCAGATTTTATCAAGAATAATGGAGCAGTTGTGGTAAATTTAGTAAAAGTCAGAGGTTTAGGGGGAAATGGTGTGTAAAGTCATGGGAGCACCATTTAAAGGATGTGTGTGTATTTGGTGGCCATGCTCAGGGGAAGTTGGGTCCTGCCCCTTGGGGGAGAGGAAGCCTGGAGGGGGCTGGAGCAGTGCCCCCAAAGTGCCAGTTCTTCACTCCAGTTATTGTAGCCTGGCACATGGGGTCGTAGCATTGCTCAGGCTTGGGAACGAATCCCAGATACTCTCTTAGTGCCATCTTATTTTTGAACAATTTGATATAAAGTAGATCAGTGGTTCTTAAACTTTTTTTTTCCGTGGACCACTTGAAAATTGCTGAGGATCTCGACGGACCACGTAATGATCTTTCCAAATGTTGTTTGTGCCATTAGCTAACTACTGTAAAGTGCTTTGAACGTTTTTTGTTCTACAAGCACACAACTAATATTTTAATAACAGTAGTCTTACCTTTCTAATGCGATGGATGTGCCCTTTCTCCCCTGCTGCGGCAGCCCCTACGCTGGGGCTGGGAAGGGGGGAAGGGTCTCCCCCCCGCCACAGCAGCCACAGAGCTGAGGCTGGGAAGGAGAGCAATCTCTTCCTGGCAGCTACAGCCCTGCAGCCGGGGAAAGTCCTCTTTCTCTGGCTGCTGCAGCCCTACACATCCCAAATTCCCTCTACCCCCTCTTCTTACCCCACTGCCCACTCCCACCTACCCCTATTCCCCCCCCCCCCAAGGCCACCACCTTACCTTACATGTGCATCTTCTCCAGGGGCCAGGTACCTAATTAGTGGAGTTATGTTTGCACGGCTGCATTAATTAGGTGGGTGGCCCTTCATTCTCTCGTGTGCAGCTGCCCAGGTGCGCACCTTAGAGAGAACTATCTGCAGACCACCTGAATGGAGCTTGTAGACCCCTGGAGGCCCACGGACCACAGTTTGAGAACCTCTGAAGTAGATCATATCCCTTTCTTACCATCCATTTATAGTACTGTGCCATCTATTTAAGCTATGTCCAATAAGTGAATCTGCAGCACCTGCTGGTCACCTGTGTCAAAGACTACAGAGAGAAGGAGTAGGATGAACCTCTGTCCATTGCCATGAGGAGTTCATATTTTCATGCTAACAGAGTTGTTACCTGTGGTATACCCTGGCCAGAACCTGAGTGCAAAGTATCCAGGATGTTGGTAGATTTGGCATATTGTTGGAATTTGGATATTGGTTTTTTTCAAGTATTTTATCTGCAAATGGGAGAGAAGAAATAGAGCAAGATTTGGAGAGGTTTTCTGCTTCTAGTGGTGTAGTATTGTGTTTCAGTTTTAGGTGTTTTTTAGGAGGATTGGGCAAACGAATGCATTTTGAAGGAGTTTGGCTGATAATTTCCATTTGCAGAGATCATGGTTATTTTTACTGGCCTTCACCAATCAGGAGGGGCAAAATCCTGAGATGTCCAGTGTGTGGATTGAATTAAATATACAAAGTTCTCCAAGTAGCTAGCAATTCTAAGTTTCTTGTGTTTTAATTGGTTTCAATCTTATACCAAGTTTCCATGATGCACTGTATCTAAAAGGAGAGGAGGATTCTAGCCCACTTTTGAAGAACCTAACTCCAAAATGTAAAAGGTACGAGAGGGCATGGGGGGAGATAAGGTAAAGTTTGAATGGCAGTACTACTGAGATTTAATTGATCTTAACGCTTTGGTTCTTTCTTACAATTTAAATAAATGTCTCCTTGCCTACAAGTGGTATATTGAGTCTGACTTTCTTATTCAGTTAGGAATCCCGGAAATTACTTTTGTGGAATCATCAATCTCTTATTTTCAATTATCTAAGATCTCAAGGATTTAAACAGATGGGTTGTCAGATTCCAGTTAAGCTTTATTGCTTTCTGAGAAGGAGCAGCAATTAAGATATTGTCTAGGGGAGATTAACACTTCCAGGTCCTGGGCTTCTCAGACTTCTTATGATGGAATGTCCATAGAGCTGTACACAGGCCAAAAATAATGCCTTGTCATTGATATAAACAAACTGAACTAAAGAGCCTAACGAATATAGTATAATTTGGGTGAATAAATCTTTGTAGAAAAGCAGCAATTTTATGAGATCTGATAGATCCGTCATAAACTTTCACCCTTAGGGAGTCCCGTCACGATGGTTTAACCTGAGATATATGTTTAAAAAGGATAGATTTAATACATGTTGAAAGCCAACATAGGAATGTAAGACTGCAAACAAACAACTCAGTCCCTGGAGTATTCAGAAATAGAGAAATATTTATAAATAGGGCCCTACCAAATTCACGGCCATGAAAAACACGTCATGGACCGTGAAATCTTGTTCCCCCCCAGTGAAATCTGGTCTTGTGTGTGCTTTTACCCTATACTATACCGATTTAATGGGAGAGACCAGCATTTCTCAAATTAGGGGTCCCATAAAGGAAGTGCAGGGGGTCACAAGGTTATTTTAGAGAGATCATGGTATTGCCACTCCTGGGCAATTGGAGAGTGGCGGCTGTTGGCCAGGCGCCTAACTCTGAAGGGAGCGCCCCTCCAGCAGCAGCGCAGAAGTAAGGGTGGCAATGCCATACCATACCACCCTTACTTCTGTGCTGCTGCCTTCAGAGTTGGGCAGCTGGAGAGCGTCAGCTGCTGACTGAAGGCCCAGCTCTGCAGGCAGCAGTGCAGAAGTAAGGGTGGTAATACCATATCCTGCCATCCTTAGTTCTGTGCTACTGCTGGTGGCAGCTCTGCCTTCAGAGCTGGGCTCCCGGCCAGCAACCACCGCTCTCCAGCTGAAGGCAGCGCTGCCCTCCCCAACAGCGCAGAAGTAAGGGTAGCACTACCACAACCCCCCTACAATAACTTTGCAACCCCTCCCCCCCACACACACACACTCCTTTTTGGGTCAGGACCCCTACAATTACAACACTGTGAAATTTCAGATTTAAATAGCTGAAATCATGATATTTACTATTTTTAAAATCCCATAACAGTGAAATTGACCAAAATGGACCGTGAATTTGGTCGGGCCCTATTTATAAAGTACCAGCTCTTAAGGCTTGAATTACCTAAAAAATTCATGAATCTGTGCACCAATTTAAATTTTTGTTATGTCTAAATAACAATTTTAGTCTCCATTCAGTCCATTTTTAAAAATCAGTTCTGGATGATTTATGAACCTCAGTTTACCAAAACACTGAGCTTTCCCTTGTTCTTATTGAGTGGAGAAAGGTAAACTAATAATAAAGATTTACAGACAATAGAAATTCAGAGACTCCAGAATGGAAACACTTGTTTCTGGATGGATAGGGAAGGCCAAATATCCTGGAATTTAGATTGTAAAAACAAAGGCCATACTTGGAAATAGTTGCATCTTTGTATGAAAGCAATGGTATAAGTACAGCCCAGTAAATCAGTGCCCTCAAAGTCCGTGTTTTGGGTGGTGTCAGTGCTGCATCATGACAGAAGCTGTAGTATCCCAATTTGATTAACTAGCAATGTGTTGGATTTTCAAGTTAAACAGAAGACCTGGATAACATTGTGTACAGCTTTGCTGTGCAAAGAAAAGAAAGTAGTTGTGCTTTTATTTTAAAGCTTTTAAATTTATTTGTGAGGCATAAAAAAAGGCCTGAAATATGTGGTGGTGGTGGTTGTTTTTAAGCTTCGAAACCTTGGGAATATCTAGTCTTATCTTGTTTTTTTTTTTCCCTAGAAGTCTCTTTGGAGGTCTCAGATTTGTATTGTGAACTATCTCAGTCCTTAAATCAAAGGGCAAGGGCTGGTGAACAAACAGACCCTTTCTTTCAACTTTTTATAGCACATTTGAATTAAATATGCATAAACAAAAACAAAAGAAAAATGATATTTTAAACTGTCAAACTCATTTTTCTTAGTTAATCAAGCTTTACTTGCCCGAGATGTGTGATATCCTCTTACTAATTTTCCACAGTGCCTTTCAGAAAGAACAGAGCAGACAAGACCAGAATTTCTAATTTAAAAAAATGAATGCAAAATAATAAATATCAGGATTTTCAGCATTTTGTATCTGTCACGGATGTGGCACAAAACCTCCTTTTCTCTCTCTGTATGTCTGACAAATGTTTCTGAAGAACATGTCTAAAGAGAGAACCAGTTATACAATCTCTAAATATTGATTCATGGTAGCCACACGTATGCACATTTTCTGCTATATTGTCGGGAAGACCCAAGTCATCTCACCTAATATTGTATTGGTCTCCACAAAAAAGAAAAGTTACCTTTTTAGCCATCAAGAACTTCATAAATTGCTTGGGGACATTTGGTTTTTTCCTATGATGTTCCAGAAATGGATTTTTAAATGGGAATGGTTAGCATGACCATGCCTTTATAATTTTGTGTTACCAGCTTCATTAAACCTGCTTCATGCTAACTGAAGGAAGGTCCTCGCCAGGTGTTGATTCACCCAGTATAAAGACTACCAATTTTAAAGCCTTTGTAGAGTGCAGACAATGATAGTGCAAACTTTCATATATTGACCAAGTACTTCAGTCCTACCTTGGAGGGTCTCTTGAGGTGAGAAGATGGTTCAATTTCCACGGCCTTTGTCTCTTTCCTTTATAGTGTTGTGGAGGTTTTTCTGTTATATCTGTCCACTGCAAACTGGACTGAGGCTGCCAATTCACTGTTCGTAGGTCAGGCAACATCTGTCAGAAAGTTCTGACTTTAGGGAAGATACGAACCAGAGATGTTCAGTATTTTATTACTACAAGCCTGGGTCATCCAGACCCCTGCCCATGATTTTTGGGGTATGAAAGGCTTTACCTGAGGCACATTTTTTGTTTGTTTGTTTTTAAAGTAACTGTAGGAAATGTAGTGAATTGTAAATTTTCAAAGGAAATCTAGTATGAAAGTTTATGCTATTATCAAATATTTGTATTTGCAGTTTAGGAAAAGCTGAAGGCCGGATTACAAAGTACTTAACAAGGCACTTACATACACTCCTTATGAGAGAGAAGAGAGGGTTGCACATACAGTTCCTGTCATTAATGATGGATTATATGCAAGTGCAAAAGTAGTCCTTAAACCAAAGATAATTGTTTTATTATACTTTTTGAAATCTCAGTGCATAAAAATAGTTCATACTTTAAATTATGTAAAAAGTTATTCCAACTTGTTAAATTATTTTTTCCAAAGTATTTGAGCACTTCTGTGTCAAAAAATCCCAATTGCTAAATCTAAGCTGATTGATTTTTTTCTACCATGCAAAGCATACACTTCACTGAAAACTAAGAAATTCAGAAACCTAAAATACTTCAGAAAAGGGTAGAGAGAGATTGATGGACTCAGTATATGAGGAAAAATACTTTAATATTATGAGATCAAAATGAAAATGGCAAATAAAGGCTTAGGTCAGCTTTTAAAATGAAATATTCTTCAGTTAAGACCCCACTCCTTCATGCTTCGATTTAATCTGTCAGGCCAAAAGGGCAAAGGTTCACATTATTGCTGGGAAGGGTACAAAATGCATGACATGGCAATTTGCTGACTTTCTCTGGATGAACCTAGACAAAGCTTGCATCTCTCTGCTTTTAGTCTCTGACAGTAGCCTTTAACACAGTTCTTATTGTTCAATTTTTGGGTCACTGAAAGGCATTCATAAGGTATTTGTGATGTAGAAAGCACATGAAACTGTTTTCTAATTTGTCTTAATTACTTGTCTCACCCAAATGGTTAATTCACTTTTGTATGTGTTAAGCAGTTTAGAAGAAGGCGTTTGTTCAAACATGAAATCTTTATAATTGCCAAAAATCATTATCTGAGATTGTGGTTGAGTATAGCAACCTCCCCGCCGAAAAAAAACCTAAAATATTTTTCTCCTCTAATTTAATTAGTCATTGCATAAGAGTCCGTGGGATTAAGTAAATGGTTGCATATCTTTTTGGTAAGAAATGTTAGGCTTCTAGAATTTTCTTTTTTCTCTTAGGGGAAATATTTTGTCTTTCCAGAATCTATTCCTGCACAGTCTTCTCCCTTGGTGATGGAGGGAGTAGATTAACTGTTTTTTCTTTCACTGTTAAAATGTTGTAGACATCAGTTTTCAAATTACAAAACAATGAGCGTATACAAAACTATTTCTCTTTCAAGTCACTGTACTGAATGTATGGTAAGGAGAGAAAATTCTGTCAGCATGTATGTAATTCTGAAATTCAGTTTTGTGTTTGCTTTGCCAAATCAGTTATTTCTCAGGCATGAGAGTTCTAAAACAGGCAATCTTTTGCTGCCCTGTGAAATATCATTATTGATATGCATAACTGCAACTGAGAATTGAATGTTATGGTGGCTATAGTTGCGGAGATTACTAATCAAAGCCCTAATCCTGCAGCTGGATCTGTGCAGATTTCAGTGACATTTCTTGTAGCTGTAAGATCTGATTCCTGCACACCTGATAGCAGAATTGGGGCCCAAATATACTCAGGGTACCTTTTAGGTGCCAAAGCTTGTATCTCTTGTAGTTTGCTGTGTTATAGCTGTTCTGGTTCCAGGGTCTGGGAGAGACATCTTTTATTGGACCATCTTCGGTTAGTGGAAGGGACAAGCTTTCAAGCTTCACAGAGCTTTTCTTTAGGTTTGGGGAAGGTAACCAGAGTATCTGAGCTAAATATATTTTGAGATAGATTGTTAAGCATAACGGGTTCACACATGCTTTGGGAGACCACTTAAAATGAAGTGGGTAATTAATGGTTAGCTGACAGTATAGTGTGTTATGAATTGTTGTAATACTAATGAACTGTAAAACCAGTGTCTGTTTAGTCAATAATTTTTAGTGTCTTGCAAGGTTATGAATTTAAATTCCCAAATTCATGTTTTGGACGTGTTGTGCAGGTTTCCTTTGAGGAAAAGGCCTGATAGGTCAGATTTAAAGTGATCGCCTTGCGAAACGTGTTTGCCCATGGGAGAGAGGATGTTAGTCTTTTTATCATTTTTCTGTGTGAGTTCATTCAAGAGCATAGTGAGTGTCTGGTTTCACCCACATAGTAGTTTTTGGGCATTTGTTGCACTGAATGAGGTACATCGCATGTTGGGAAGGCATGTGTAGGACCTATGGATCTTGAAAGATGGGTTGTGGGGGGTATTGATCATTACAGCAGCAGAGACATGTCTGCAGGTTTTGCATATGGTGTTCTGGCAGGGTCTGGTGCTGGTTTGAGTTGATTTGTCCTGGTCTCTGGGGAGCTTGCTTCTCATGACGAGCTTAGCGTAGTTGGGGGATTGATGGGACCATATCCTGAAGGAAATCTTTCCCCAGCTCCCTCTCTGACCCTCAAACAAACCCCCAAACCCAACTCATCATCAGAAGTAAGTTCCCCAGAGACAGGACATAGCAACTCAAACCCTCAGTTTCCCACTTCATTTTAAGTGATCTCCTGCAGAATGTATGAACCCCTTATGCTTAACAGTCTGTCCCAACTTGTATTTAGCTCAGCCACTCCGGTTACCTTCCCCAGATGTGAAGAAGAGCTCTGTGAAGCTCATAAGTTTGTCCCTTCCACCAACAGAAGTTGGTCCAGTAAAAGATGTCACCTACTTTGTCTATCTCTTATAATTTTAAAAAGAGAGAGAGAGAGAAAAGGATAGGAAACATAATAGCTTTTAAATGTATTTAAATCTTAACTTTAAATAGTCTTCCATTATTACCAAAGTTTTTTTGCAAGCATAAGTTTAGCATTAACAGAATTAATGTAAAGCTTTTACAAATCTGTTTGTCTAGCAGTAAAGTTCAATAAAACTTTAGTTATCCTGACAAATGTCTTCAATGAGTTTAATTTTTTGGAGAATAAAGGATGTAGAACTGCTGGCAGCTGTGAAAGCAGACAGAATAACGACTTTCTAACACCACTGTACAAAGCACCTATGCTCTGAACTAAAAGACTATAATATGAAAGAGCAGAGTGTTTCAACCTACATGCAGATTCAGTCTCGTATTGCTGAACAAAGAATAAGAACGGAACTGACTGATGAGGATACCTAATTGGTTGATTTTTATAGTAATTTTATAGGCTGAGTTTTGATCCATTTGATGAGGAGCTGGGTGCCAGATGTGTAAAAGGAAGCTATTAAAGACACTGAGACACTGCTGAGTCTTATTAGCATGTAGCTTCAACTGATACACTACATATATCAGAACAGTAAGAGAGCACTTCAGACTTCATTTAAAAAAAATAGTGGCACATTCCTTATGTGGAAAAGAAAATCATGGTCTCCATCCCTTATAACAATCTCACAAAAGTATCTCAGTTGCACTCTATTCTAGGCAGTGAAATATTTATTTACGAAAGTATTATGAGTTCCATTGTGCCTTTTGAGCACAGACCTATGTTCAGGGCTGTGTCAAAACAAAGGACTAATTCAGCAGGGGGCATTTCCACCGCCAAGTGACCTAACCTTGGAAATTTTAATGGATATATGATATGACATACATAATTTCAGTAATTCTAGTGGCGCTCTCTCAGACTTTTATTTGGGATTCACATTCCTTTGTCATTAGCATTAACAGAAACAAATACAAGAATATTAAACAATTTGACTAAGATCCTTTCCCTTCTCAGTTGCCCAAGGATCTTTGACTAAGATCCTTTCCCTTTTCAATCTTTTGTCTCTCTGGATGTCATTTTGCTAGTTCTCATTATCCTGTTCTGATAATCTTCCAAGGAGACAGAAATCTGAATTTCTAATGTAAAGAAGCCAAGAAAAAAACCAAAAACGTTTATTCTAGATGTAGCTCTTACTGTATGAGAATTATCTGTCGATGTCTTTGAACTGCAAGTTGATGTCAAACTCAGCCCTTTACTAGGCATGTGCAACTTCCACTGACCTCAATGAGTGGTGCATGCACATACTAAAGAGTAGATTTTTGGTTCTAAGAGAAAATAGAACCATATTGTGTCAGGCCCTTGTGTGGATGGGCACATGGAACCTCTTTTCTACCCTTCTTTTTTTCCTATCCCACAGGGACTCGATAAGATCTTAGTCATGAAGATCTCCTAAATTCAAGGGCTATTCTGGCTATTATGCTGTTGTTCAATTAGATTAAATTAAATGTTGATATCAGTTGTAACTTTGTCCTCAGGTTATTGGAAACCCTTTCAGTAGCCCTGCTTAGATAAAAACATGTGTGAGCAGTGCTTGGGAGAAACTGTATCCAAACAAAATAGAGAGTATAATGGGTTTAAACCACTGTATAGCTAATGTCGACTAAAGTGTCTGTTTCTGTTCCAAGCTGTACAAACCAATTATGGAATATTAATAGATTACATTCCTACCAGCAGCTCCATCAAAACATCATGTCAGATAGTATTTGTGTGGTACTGGAGAGCTTTGTGCTTTATACTGCAGTTGTATTTTGATATTATACAAAGACTATTCTGTTGCTTCATCTTGGAGACTTCAAGTGATACAAAATTGTTGGCTTTCTTCTGGTAAAATAATTTTTGCTATATTCACTCTGGATCCAGCTATGCAAGGAACTGGGTACTCTCAGCAGACATAACTTCAGAGGAAAGTGAGGGCACTCAGCACCTTCGTTATTTTCCATGTTTATTTTCATTTCTTATTCTTGAGAAAGGTTTCATTAAAAAAAAAATCCTTCTCCCCAATTCCAAAAAGCAAAGATGTTAGCAGTGTTGCCAACTCTTGTGATATCTAGTGTGAATCTTGCAGTATTTGCTGTTTTACAAACTCCAGCTCCTGGAGTCATGTGATGACTTGAAAAGCTCAGCTTTCATTAGAAAAGAAAGTAGCCCTTATATTTGTAGACAAAAGCTTGTAACTGTGAATTATAAAGATTCAAAAATAAAAAGAACCCAAGTTTTATTTTTCTTTGGCTTAAAATTATGATTTTTTAAAAATACTCTTGTGATTTCTGAATGCTTCATGTAGTAAGCTTGGAGCTCTTTGAGGAACGATTGTCCATTTTCAACTGCAATCACTCATTATTCCCATGTCAGGGGAATTGACAACAAGAAGCTTCTATGTGGTTTCTGCTTCCTTTGCACCACTTTCGGGAAGGTGAAGGGATCAGAACAGGGCAGAGAATCTGCTTCAAAGTATTACTGATTGTAGTTGCTAGATCTTCTTTTATAAATAGCATTTGTCCCTCAGAATGAAAAGATTGGACATTGTACATGTTGCCCACTTCCTACACACTATAGTTACTTATTTTAGGTATTTTTGTCCCATCACCTTTCCCCAATTCCTCAATTATAACTCTGGAGTTTTGGATTTATAGCCTTTGGGCTGCAGTAAGTCTGGTGTTCAGCTCCAGTATGGGGAATATAGATGAGATACTTGAGTTAGGTAGTTTTTCTCCTGTAAAACCAATGAAATACAGGAAGTGGGGGGACGATTTCTCTCCTTCCTCTATCCCCCATTTACAACTGTGGTGAAAAGACTTCAGCCCAATGGACTCTTCTTCCTTTCTCTGAGCTCCATATCAAATATGTCAGTTAGGGAGACATCTTGCTCTGGATGTTCTATTTGTTTAATTGGTTGAAGTGTCTAGCAGAGACTTAGGAAACTGGGGGTGGGGGTGGAATGTTGGTGCAGAGGGTACACAGTACATTGTAATGAAAGACTTTATTCTTATGAGCCATTCTGTTACTCTGCCCCTGGGATGGAGGCAGATTTAAGAAGCAGCATAAGACAAAAGTTGGTTTATACCACTGCTTCCAGGGGGGAAATGTTCAGTTGAATAAAGAGCAGACTTTATAGTGCATAGCTTGAGACTTTTATCTAATGTTAAAGCAAGAGCAGCCATGGAGCTAATGTGGGGCTGCATAGAGTCCTATATATATGAAAGTATTAGCACTCCAGTTACTTATACAAGGCCATAAAAATTTACACAGGGTTAAAACTTGGCATCATACAGGATCCAAATCTTAAATAACATTTTTTAAAAAATAATTATTTTTGAGCGTTGAATGTTTAACCCCATGCATAAGCTTGCCAGTTTTAGATTTAATTTTTGCACATATGTTGGATAATTGTGTAAGGCGGGTTGCAGGGTGCAAAGTTGACTGTATTTGGACTGAACAGTATTTAGTATCATGTTTTATTTTTTAAAGTTGAATTCATTAAGTAAAGGAGGATAATGCATAGTAATTCCTTAATCTTTCCAGTTAATAACATTTCCTCCATTAACTTAGGTTTTGAAAAATCTAATCATTCACTTACCTTTGGGACATTAATTGGAAAGGAGCCTTTCTGAATTCTTATGTAAATAAAGCTCAGGGAAGGGGTTGTCTTTTAATTACGTATTTACCCAAGGGAGTAGAACTCCATGTTCCTATAATATTTATAGTAGATTATTTTTAAGTCACAAAATGTGAATATATCATCAGTGTTTCACTTCTGTATTTTTCATTTTTAAGTGTTTCATTTCAGTGCTATCTGAATGCATTTTATATATGAGTTAATTTGACATATGAAAAATAAAGCTGGATTATATTAGCCGGCTCAGTGTAGTTACCTCACTAAAAATCTGAAACAATATCCTCTTGTTTGTCTCAAGTTTTAAAACCCATTGTGCATATCTTTGTGTATTTATAATAAAAATTGAGCCTGATAAGGAGAAGAAAATTAATGTAGCAAACATGTTAGTAGTAGAATTGTTGATTTAAGCTCATCCACTAAGACATGATACCCTGCTAAAGAAATGGGATAGCAAGTTACTGGTGAATAAACCAAATCTACTGCTAAGCCTTGAAGGACCATAGTACTATTTTAAGTAGAGTGTACTAGGAATAAAGCTTGAATGAGTGAATGGGGTGGGGCCAGAGTAAATATTTTGTCATTAGTATTCCTGAGCAAGCGAACCAAAGGTTAGCAAGATAATTAAAGTAGTTTGCCGATGAGCAGAATTTTTAAGCAACTTGTTAATAGATACACTATTTTGATTTTAAATGACTGCCAAATCCTGTTAATCCAGTTTCAGAAGTCTAACTGCATGCTAGAAGCTGAGGCCAGCTATGTGAATAAAAGCCAGCTGACAAAACAATATTGTAGAGAAAGAAAGAGGAAAAACATATTTGGAAAAGTCAGAAATTTTATCTCATGAGCAGTTTTCTACTGATTTGTAGGTTTTATGTTTTAGAATACTTTGAATTAGTGTAGCCTGGAAATAATACCAGTTTATTAAAGATTAATTCATGCTGAATTTTAAGGGCAGTATATTCTTATCTTTTACTTAACCAATGCCCCTAACGTGTTTGAGCAAGAGCAAAACACTGTATGGTGTGCAAGTACGAATGCCAAGAGACTTTGAATTCCTTCCAAGAAGTTATATTGGATTCCAGACTAGCTTGGTGTAGTCTTTTAG